>NW_022060145.1:7586910-7686910 GCF_007364275.1 Archocentrus centrarchus
CATTCTCCCTGGCATACCCTTTGGCACTTGGCTTGATTGAAAATCCAGACAAGTTTTGTACAAAATCTAAGAGAGAGGTGTATTCAGTTGTGTTTAAGGACTCACTTTGAGGTAGAAAATGTGCATATATCACACACACACACATCAGGCAGGTCCTGGCATGATAGCCAACACCCATTGAAGTGCAATGATTTGATTTCTTTTACTATTTCCAAAAGCCAAGCTCACTCTGGAACGGTTCACCGCCGAGTATGAAGCAGCTGGTATGAGAATTAGCACCTCTAAGTCTGAGGCCATGGTCCTCAGCCAGAAAAAGGTGGAGTGCCCACTCTGGCTCAGGGATAAGCTGCTGACCCAAGTGGAGGAGTTTAAGTATCTTGGGGTCTTTTTTTTTTTTTTTTTACAAGTGAGGGATGAAGTGAGCAGGAGATTGACAGATGGATTGGGGCTGCGTCTACAGTAGGGCTGCAACGATTCATCGATTAACTCGATTAAATCGATTCTAAAAATTTATCGACACAAATTTACTGTGTCGATGCTTCGTTTAAACTCTGCAGCGCTCAGCTGTCTCGGTGTAAGCGGCGCTCCTCACTAGCATTAGCAGCATTAGTGCTGACGTTTTTTTGTGGGTTTATTGGGGGCTGGCAAATCAACATAGAACTGCATTACCGCCACCTACTGGACTGGAGTGTGAATCACTCACGTATACACAAGCACACATTCTAAAAAGCTCTCCGTCGCTGCGATGGATTTCATTTAACACAGAGTGGATCATCACTAGAGTTGCCACCTGTCTCGTAAAATACAGAACCCCGTATGTTACGGGACTCCGTGGAATACGGCTCCGTAACATGCCGTGTTCCGTACTTTACGGGACGGGTGGCAACTGTCGCTGACATGCATTTCCACGCCTCCACTGCTCTCTGTGTGTCTGTGTGTGTTGTGCTCGCTGAAAATTTCAGCTGCTATTTTTGTCTTTACTTCAGCTGTAGCTACCAGAACTGGTTTGCTAGCGAGCGCGGGCCATTAGCACTAGCGATGGTTCGGTACCGGAAGGCCCGCCCCCCAGGACCGAGGGGCTCCTTCAAATATTTTTTATACTTTAATGCCTTATTAGTGACTAAATATAGACCTGCAGTAGAAACGTGTTTTCGAGAATGCTTGTGAATACAAAGCATTACGCCATTACTCACACATGCGCCATGGCTCCCGCAGCCACTAGTTTTTCAAAACACTCATAGCAGGCAGCGGTTTTAACTGCGCAAGCGCAAAGAGGCGAAGCTGTGACGTGAGCTCAAGTAGTGAAAAAGGAAACGTTTTTCCAGCGTCCAAAAGAGCAGCTTTTTCTTTTAGTAACCACCATTAAATCTGTGAAACAGCTGGAGGTCCTTCATCAAGCACCTGATCAGCAAGTGTTAAGGTGAAGAAAAGAGAACTTTGTAGCTGCTCCATTCACCGCTGTTTGTTCACATGGCGAGAAATTGCATTACGGAAGTTAAAATATGCAGATAAACTGTTAATAAAAAGTATTTCTTATCCGATTACTCGATTAATCGCTGGAATAATCGATAGAATACTCGATTACTAAAATAATCGTTTTATGCAGCCCTAGTCTACAGAGATGCAGAAGCTGAGCGGGTCTGTCGTGGTGAAGAGAGAGTTGAACGTGAAAGTGAAGCTGTTGATTTCTTTTACTATCTTTTACTATCTACAAAAGCAATAGTACTGTCATCTTCTCTAAAGTGAACATAAAATCCATGTTAATAATGTTAATCTTATCTAATCTACAAACAATGCCTGGAAAGATTCAAACTGAATTTGCCCTTTCTCCCAGTTGACCGACCTCTTCACAGGAGAGACTAAACATCTGCACAAGCTGTGTACTTAGGAAAGGTGCGAAAAAACTTTAAGATAAGTATGTTGTGCAAAGTTTCTGACAAGCCATGAAGAGGGATTAAAGCATATGGCAGATCTGGAAACTCGTGGAGATGTGAGTCGGGGCAAACAAGAGGCTTACACTTTTGGAAAGGTGCGGAAATCAACATCTTACACGAAGAAAAGAATGGCCCTTTAAAGTCCTCCGATCCACCCGCCACTGCATCAGCAACAAGGGGATGCAATGTGCAAAGAGGAAAGAAACTAGTGTGTTCTCAAGCTGAAAGGTTGTTAATTAGTGTTCATCACACATTCAGGGGGCGTCATTCGGCATTCTAAATTTAAAGACGTTGCGATTGCTATTCTTGTGAATGTGTTAGAAAAGTATTTTTCCAACTATAAAAGTGAAAGAAGAAAAGTTCCTTCAGTATATTGTGCAATGCTTCTATATGTTCTGGTCTCCCGTGTGTATTGTATAATTCAGTATATTGCTGGCACCAAAAGTGTGCGTTCTCCCTACGGCAAATTTAGAACCTCGTGTTGTTTTGTTAACAGCTGTAATATCTGCTTTTTTCCTCCTCTGCTGCTTCCTGGAAGACTCTGGATACAAGACAAAAACTTTTCAATGGCCATATTAACTGTACTTAAGATATTGTTTCAGATGACTGCAGTGGAGGTAGATCACACAAATGTCCTAACAATGTTGAAGCAAGAAGTCAGTGCCGCATGAGTCCTGTAACCTCTTTTAGGATAACAATGTGGGAATTGGAAATGGAGAGAACATTTTACAGCACCTGCTAGACAAACATTAAATTCAATGTTGAGAGTTATTGGTTTGGGCTTTGGTTCCTGTCTGTGACTCTCCAACTGTGCTAATCACCGATTCTGTGTTTTAGTAATATACACAATGGACGCGTCGTTCGTGGGACAGCGACACACGGAGATTTGGTTTTCATCCACTTTTTTCACAGCCTGTGCCCACAAAATAATATTCTGGCACAAAACCAATGAAGTGATGCTGGAGAGTTGGCTCCCTACAGTAACAGCTGCCCCGTGTCTGAGGCATCACATTAAATGATGTCAGTGATCTGACACTAATCATGTGTGCGGCTGACTGCTGGCAGTCCAGTCATCAGATCTAGCTGCCTCCAGCATCACATCACTTCTATGTCAACTGATTGTTCCACAGCTTAAGGCTTGGGTCTCTGTTATTAGATAACACAGTAAATGTTGTGCATAAGTATACATGACACTAAGGGCCAGATTTACAAATGGTTTGCTCCCGCACAAAACCCTCTTATGGCATTTAAAAAAAAAATAAAACTACTGTCAGGATTTACAAAAGAATGTAAGGTTCCCTTTCAGGGTGCAAAAATTTTAGTTGCTCAGCACAAGATATCTTCTGATTGTAGATTTATCATAGGCAGTAGCGGGAGCACGAGGAGTAAAAGTTTAATTATCACTTTTCTGCTCATACATTTGTCTGTAATTAAAAGTGCAGTGCACACCAAAGCCTGTGTTTGCATCACTTTAGCTAGTGTTGCAAGCTCTTCAACATCACAAATCAATTTTAATGTAGGCTATTTCCCGCTTCAGGCTACTCGTCTGTAGAAGTAAATCTATTACATGACATCAAAATGTCAATCAAATACAGCTACTAGTGTAAAGTGTTAAAGTGGACCAGTTTGTGTTTTTCTACACTTCTGACCAGTGACTGGATGAATCCAGCAATACGCTAGCACGCTAATGTTTCGTGGGTATAATGCTTACCACAATCACTATTAGTGTTGTAAATTAGCAATTAACAAAGTGCTAACTAGGCCAATTTGTTGAGTAAGTGATTCATAAAATGATCCAGCAGAATTTTGGAATCTGTAACAATATCTATTAGTGAAAAAGTTAAACAAATAGATATTCTGACCAAATCAACAGATTACATTTTGTCATTTACAGCATATGCAGGAAATTTTATTGATCAGTTTTAACAATATGTCCAATAGTTGTTTTAATAGATGTCAGTCTCATAGTTGCTCGATAAGTCATTAGTATATATCTTCAGTGAAACCTGAACCTGTGCAATATTTTGTTTCTCATAAAAGGAGTCAAAATTTTTACCTGACACCACTGATGGCATATTCAACTTTTGTGCACCGTGGAGAGTCAGAATTATTAAATATACAGTCCCAGTCAAAAGTTTGGGCACACTCGGGTGTGTCCAAACTTTATATATATATATATATATATATATATATATATATATATATATATATATATTAGGGGTGGGACTTTAACGCGTTAATTTCGATTAATTAATTACAGGGAAATTAACGCGTTAAAATTTTTAACGCATTTTAATCGCACTTTGCACCGTGGAACGTTTCTCAGTGCACGAGTTCCCGGCATACAGATTATATCGACGCACAATGTCCAAATTAGGGGCTGCATCCTGCGAAGGACCCGGCCCACGTCTTTCGCAGCCCACAAAGGCCGGAAGTGCGCGGCTCGCCTTCATATCAGCTGCCCTCACCTCTGCGTAGCTCATGTCGCCTAGCAACCGTGAGTGTGAAGCACAGCTGTGTAAAAGCAGCTGTTAAACGGAGAACGAACTTTTTCTCCTTTTTGTGATTTAATTTTAAGTCTTTAATTCAAAATAAGCTGTTAAAACAAGCATAACACATTTCAACATCAAGGAATACAGCTGAGTGAATGATTAATTTCCAACTATATTAAGTGAGACATTAATGTTGAATAAAACTATCCAGTTATGATGCTTAACTTTAGTTTCAGGAGTTTGCTTATCACAGGAGCACTTCCACCTTTCGTTGGTCTGTGTAGTAGACTGGTGGGAAAATAAACAAAATTTTGAAGTTTAAGCTTATGTATATTGATTTATTCATCAACTAAACTTAAATTAATATTTCTCATGTCAAATATTGAAATGCGATTAAAATGCGATTAATTAATTACAAAGCTTGTAATTAATTCGATTAATTTTTTTAATCAAGTCCCACCCCTAATATATATATATATATATATATATATATATATATATATATATATATATGGGCAGTCTTTGTCTTCCAAGCTCGGGTCCTCTACCAGAGGCCTGGGAGCTTGAGGGTCCTGCACAGTATCTTAGCTGTTCCCAGGACTGCGCTCTTCTGGACAGAGATCTCCGATATCGTTCCAGGAATCTGCTGGAGTCATTCTCCCAGTATGGCCCCGAGTGATCGGATTACCACAGGGACCACTGTTACCTTCATCTTCCACATTCTTTCTAGCTCTTCTCTGAGTCCTTGGTATTTATCAAGTTTCTTGCGTTCCTTCTTCTTGGTATCGCAACGTTTATCACTACGACCTTCTTCCTTTGTTTGTCCACCACTACGATGTTCGGTTAGCCATCACAAGTTTGTCTGTCTGACAGCTTTGGTCTGTTTGACCAAGCTGTCTCTAGCTTGGTCATTCTCAACTACCCTTGGGGGCGTATCCAATTTTGACCTCGGGATTTCCAGGTCATACTCTTTACAGATGTTCCTGTATACTATGCCAGCCACTTGGTTATGGCATTCCATGTATGCCCTGCCTGCTAGCATCTTGCACCCTGCTGTTATGTGCTGGATTGTCTCAGGGGCATCTCTGCACAGCCTGCACCTGGGGTCTTGCCTTGTGTGGTAGACCCCAGCCTCTATCGATCTTGTGCTCAGAGCTTGTTCCTGTGCTGCCATTATTAGTGCCTCTGTGCTGTCTGTCAGTCCAGCTTTGTCCAGCCATTGATTTATATTTATATATATATATATATATATAATATTAGGAATGCCAATGTGCAATCTTATTAGCAACGATAACATCCACCAAGGAGGTTATGTTTTTGGTAGTGTTTGTTTGCATGTGTGTGTGTTTGTCTGTGTGTGTGTGTGTGTCATCCTGTCTGTAAACACGATAGATTGCAAAGTTTTGAATAAATTCTGCTAAAACTTTGCAGGGGTGTAGACTCGGGTCATGTTAACAATCCATTAAAATTTGGCTTATATCCACCAAGGTCTTCAAGGTCAACTTAATGATATATTGGTCAAAAATTGACAACAATCCTTAGAATCATAGTTTCTAAGTTATTACAAGTGTGGTGTGTATTGTCAACATAAGGAAAGTACCGTATATTATGTCACATTTTACCTCTGACCTCTCCTTCAAGGTAAATAGATTGATCTGAAGGTCTAATTTATCATAACACTATATAGAGCTATTTAAAACTATGTTTCTTACAGCCATTGTTTGTATTGTGAACCTATAGACATATACTGTAGGGTATGTTATATGGGGATTCTAAATATCACATTACTTTGGACCTCAGACCTCTTGTTCAAGTTTAATAAAATGTCTAGTGTCTTTAAAACGCTGCTGAAAATTCTACTGTTCTTGTTTGTATTGGCAACGTTCAGGAAATGATAGTGGTATGTGGGATTCTAAATATCACATTATAGTTTGTATCCAAATATTATGTCACCTTTGACCTCTGACCTCAATTTTACATTTCACATCTGCCTTTCTTTCAAATTCACCCCAAAATACCTTATGTCTTTAAAGAAAGTACTGTCAAGAGAAAGAAAATGGGCTTCTTAGTTGGTTAGAAATATACTCCAGTAATCAAAGTTAATATCTGTTATGCTACCCTTGAATGGATGGATGGACGGAAGGATGGATGGATGGATGGATGCTGTGGTAGCTGACTGCTTTAGTATGAAGACAAAAATCTAAAGAATGAAGAGCAAAGAGAAGAAACACTTAGAAAGAGAAAAACTTGTTGATTTCCAATCTATCAAGTACTGACTTGACTTGTGAGACTGAATAGGAATTCCCAGAGTTCATTGCGATGACGAGACACCATGCCCAAAGCCAGTTGTAAGAACCCACGAAAATAGACTTTGCGTGTCTTAACTGTGCAATGAATCCCCCAGTTCATTTCCTACAGCACACAAAAAAGTGTGGAGAGAAGAAATCTCTCTTTCCAAGACAACTTTAGAGGAATTTTCCCACAAAGACAAGTATTGATCGAACATTCTTGAGTTTGATAAGCAAGTCTTGTCTCCTCAAGTCTCAGACAGATACGCATCCTCACCTCAGTCCGGCACTTTGGTGCTGCTGTGCCCTGACAGAAGAGTCACATTATTATAATAAAGATGAATAAAACAGAGAAAGGGATATTCTTTTTAGTCTTAATAAAATCCAAGTGAGAATAGAGGCTTCTTTTTTTTAAATATATGTGGTTAGGCCCAAAAAAGAAGCTGTATGGAAACCACTGGCTTTGATGAATAACCCAAGCTCAGATATGTTGTGGTCACTTTATCCTTCATGTCTCCCCTGTAATGGCATGTCTTTTCAATAACCACTCTCCAGTTCTAATCTCCAATAAAGTTGAGCAGCTGCTTCCACTGGCAGTGTGAAAGGGTACTGCATCACATTGTTTTGTTGGATCATCTGGTTTCTTTCCATTTTCCCATTTCTGTTTCTTCTGGCAATGTTGCACTTGGTACTAACACAGACCTTCACTGGCAGTCGGGTGTGCAGCCGGGGCTTGTGTGAGCTCAACCCTGACTGTCCCTCACACACCCCGGGGCTTTGTGAAAAATGAGACCATGGAGAATGAGATAATAACATTGTGGAATGGGAGTGTGTGAATTTGCAGTAGACTTTCACTCATGAGAATCTGTGTGTGCGCATTAGCGTGTGCAAGTGTAGGCTGCGTGGAACATAATTGTGCCCTCCCATGTGTAAAAACTATCAGTCAGGTTCACTTAATGTTCTGTCATTATGGGTAAATTAAAACTCTACAGTGATCGATAGGGTATTGACTGTCGTATTATGCACGTGTATAATGAATAATCCTTTTTGACTCATTTCATTCCCAATTTATTCCATATTAAGGTTTTGTTTGCGTGTCCAATGGGAAGCAACAAGATGGGCAGAGTATCAATGCTTTTGAAAGCATGACCAGATTAAAAAATGGAAATGAGTTCAAACCTGAATTAGCATTGTGTGTGGTCAGATAAGACAGTGAATGGTCCCCCTTGGACTACTGTCTGTGATTCTGCATGTTAGCACACATGCCAGAAATGCTCAGAGTCTTCTTCCTCCAGCTATGAATACGTGTGTTATTGCAAAACACTGACGAGAGGACAGATCAGGCGAAACACAGTAACAGTAGTATGTTATACTGTTGAATAGTAACTGTTCAAATGTTATTAGTTTTACTTTAATACATCAGAGCAATCTTTTTCTAACACAGTGACTCACTTCTTCTTTTATGTTCCAACAGCAGCACCCAGTTATTAATGCTAATCCTCATTTTGGGTGCTTTTACAGTCGCTGCTTTATAATTTCTACTGTAGCAACATGTAATTTATGCGAGACTTAAGTACTGCCACTGACAACGGTGTGATTTTATTTTCAAAACTCCCATTTCGTGCCAAATCACGGAGTATCTTCATTCTATACAGTTTCCCAAGAGTCTTATATTGATGTGTTTGAAATCCTTCTGGCTTCATTACAAAGTGATATTCATTTGAGAGAGGTAGGAACAGAGACGGAGATTGCAAGTAAAAGTGTGTATTCCTGTGTGTGTGTGTGTGTGTGTGCGTGTGTGTGGTTTCTGTGTTGGGTCTTTGTAACTGTGCACATGACACCAACACAGAATATAAGAGAGAAACTGAGTGAGACAGACAGATAATCTCTACCTGCAGTTCAGTCTGTGCGCTTGCTTGTAAGTGCTTCCTTATTTCTCATTAGGACTTAGAATGAGAGGAATTAGTGGCACTGAATGAAAGCTTGGCCTACTTTAATAATATTGCTGATCCAATTTAACATGACTGGATTATGTTAACATAGTCATAAAGCACCCAACTCAAATGTAACCTCGCTGAAGGTCTTCGTATAAATTACCTGTTCTTGTTCAGTCATTAATATGATTCAGACAGTGATAACATGATTTCATCACTGATATAGTTCGTTTTCTATAATAAATGGATCTTTGCGCTACATCATTGCATGTCTAAAGCTTTTTTCTTTTTTCCCCCCCTTTTTAAATAGTATTGTTGAAAGACTTGTGGGATTAATCGTTGCAGCTTTGTGCAAATCTTTATGATGAATAAAAATGAACACATAAAATTGATGGTGTCTTTGATGAATTTTAAAGGTTACCTACGCACTGTTACTGAGGTGTGTACTCGTGTGCAGAACAAAAAGCGCGCACATGAGTGCAGCTCACAATGCACAAATCCACTAGAAAGCACGAGACAATGGAAATCTGAATGGTAAATTCTGGTGAAGGAAGAAAAGAAATAAAAAAGAGACTAAAAATAGATAACGGACCGTGTTTATGGTGGAAATCTAGTGGGAGGAATAAAAATGTGGGAAAGATTATTCACTGCCGTTGACAGTGCAGTGTCAGCTTGTTATTCTTGCATACAGTATCTTGATTTCTTTTCTTTGCCTGCCATCTTTCAACTGAGGTGATTACCATGCCAATTCGAAGAGGAAAGTTTGAGAGCAAGAGAATAAAAGAAGTGAGAGGTGGTTGTATGGTAACAAGATAGCAAATTAATGACGGGTGTAATGTTGGAGTGACGCATGTAACAGACTCAAAAAGAAAGAAAAAAAATAAAATAATACAAACTGGAAACTGATGCGTATGACTCTTCTAGTCATATAATACTATTTAAATATCTTTGTGTTTAAAAACATATACTTACAGTAAAATTGCAAATAACTTCGGTGCCGGGCTAATTAGCAAGATTATGGCAATTTTGATGTTTGACTAATGCTGCCTTCCATTTACCTGGGTTGACTGCATTAAATTTCAATAATATGAATGCCTCAAGGAAAATACTTTTCCCCACTAGCTAGGGTTCTTTTTCACAATGGGTCCCCACAGCAGATCGATCTACATATTTGATTTGGCATAGATTTTCACACCGGACGCTCATCCTGATATGACCCTTCCTGGGATTTCTGTTTCCTTCTAGTCTCGAACCTGATATCTTCTGCATGTTAGGCAGCTGTATAAATGATGGATATATTATATGTTTTTGCCTCTTTCATCTCTTTGTATATAATCAGCCCCAGTGATGGATATATCAATAGGATTGTTTTTTATGTGTTATTGTTCCCTCCATTTAGGCTGAGATCAGTTTAACGTCTGAAGGTGTGCACTGCTTATAAATAAAAACTTACCTCAAATGTGTTAAACCTAAAATAATCAGCCAATTTTGAAAATATAAGGAGTATAAAGTATAGAGATTCATGTTAAAATGTAATGAGTAAAACTAAAAAGTTGTCAGAAAAATAAATACTCAAGTTTTTGGTGGCGCTGTCACTTGCTGTTGGCTCTCAATCTGGTATTGTAGCACTTCCTGCTCCAATGCACAGTGGTGTTTTGTGTAGCCTGTTTGATTACAAACCTTTAGGTAACAACTCATTTCATAGTGTAATCGTCACATGCTTTATCCAAAGCACACTGTCTGCTATATGATATTCATAGTATTGTATCTTTAGTGATTTGCTAGCTTCGCGTAGCTATTAGCTTATGTCTTAGCCAAGTTAACAGCACAGCTTCTTCTCCTGTCCCTCCCGCACTTTCTTGCTGAGTGTGTCAAATGTTGTTATTCCTTGGCCTCCTTTAGTAATGCTAATACTTGTAATAAATGCAACCTCTTTGTAGCTTGGAGGCCAAGCTCAGTGAATTGGAAACCCAGTTCTTGAAAATCCTGGACCCTGTAGTTGGTGACGAGAAGGTAGCTTAGTCACTGTTAGCTCTCCCGCTAGGCCTGCTGGGTGACGGTGAGGAGGAAGTGTAACCCTAAACAGAAGCCTTAAACAGAACACACTGGTACACAACCAACCCATTCACATTTCAAATAATTGCAGCCATTCATGTTGGCAGTAATGACACCTGGTTATGTCAATCGAAAGTCATTAAAGTTAGTATAGAATTGGTGTGTAACTTTTCTCTGGACCCCTCCCCTATCGGACCAGGAGTAACATGTTTACCCGCATGTTCTCCTTAAATTGCTGACTGTCTGAGTGGTGACCAAAAAACGATATGGGCTTCATAGATAATTGGGAAACTTTCTGGGAAAACCTGGTCTTGTTAGGAGAGACAGCATCCATCCCACTTTGGATGGAGCAGCTCTCATTTCTAGAAAGCTGGCCAAATTTATTAACCCTCCTAAAACCTGACTACCCAGGGTCGAGATCGGGAAACAGAGTTGCAATCTCACAAACCCCTCTGCAGCATCTCTGCTCCTGTATCCTGTGTCTTCCTATATCTGTCCCCGATCACCAAAAACAAACCAAAAATCAGCAAAAAATAATTTAAACACAATAATTCACAAAGAAATAATAATATAGCACCCTCAATTGCACCAGAGTAAAACAGTTAAATGTAGATTAATAAACAGTCTATTTTTTCTATGGCAGTGTTAGCAAATGATTTAATAATTGATCAGCATATTGATTAGAGAAAAATACTTATCAAAAATACCATCTTACAGACGTATCATTAAGTACACCTACTTTCAATGCTACTGATGTTTATTTAGACTCTTTCTCTCCGACTGATCTTTGAGTTAAATTCAATAGTTACTTCCGCCAAACCATCAACACATCTATTAGACCTCATTCCTACAAGACTGCTCAAAGAAGTCCTGCCATTAATCAATGATTCTATCTTAAATATGATCAATCTGTCTCTATTAATGAGCTGTGTACTACAAGCCTTTAAGGTGGCAGTAATTAAACCATTACTTAAAAAGCCATCACTTGACCTGGCTGTCTTAGCTAATTATAGGCCAATCTCTAACCTTCCTTTTCTCTCAAAGATTCTTGAAAGAGTAGTTGTAAAACAGCTAACTGATCATCTGCAGAGGAACGGTTTATTTGAAGAGTTTCAGTCAGGATTGAGAATTCATCACAGTACAGAAACATTAGTGAAGGCTACAAATGACTTTCTTACAACCTCTGACAGTGGACTCATCTCTGTGCGTGTCCTGCTAGATCTCAGTGCAGATACTGTTTATAACATTTTATTACAATGATTAGAGCATGTTTAAGGTATTAAAGGTACTGTGGTGCAGTGGTTTGAGTCATATCTATCTAATAGACTCCAATTAGTTCATATAAATGGGGAGTCTTCTTCACAAGGTTAACTGAGGAAATCCACAGGGTTCTGTACTAGGACCAGTTCTATATAGATATTATACTGTACATGCTTCCCTTGGGTAGTAACATTAGACAACATAGCATACATTTTCATTGCTATGCAGATGATACCCAGCTTTATCTATCCATGAAGCCAGATGACACAGGTCTTTATGTCTTAAAGACATAAAGACCTGAATAACTTCTAGTTTCCTGTTTCTAAATTCAAATAATATTGTATATTGTACTCGGCCTTACAAACATGGTGTCTAACAAGATATTACCTCTGCCTCCAGTAACACTCTTTGTGAGGACGCTTAGTCTTTTTTTTTTTTTTAACCAGAATATGTCCTTCAATACACAAACTAAACAAAGATTTAGGACTGATTACTTGTAATATCTTGCAGTATTTGTACAGTATCTCTAAAATTAGAAACATCCTGTCTCAGAGTGATGCTGAAAAACTAGTTAATGAATTTTTTACTTCTATTGCAATTCATTATTATCGGGCTGTCCTAAAAACTCCCTGAGCTGATCCAAAATGCTGCAGGAAGAGTACTGACAGGGACTAGAAAGAGAGACCACATATCTCCCATATTGACTTCCCTTCATTGGCTCCCTGTTAAATTCAGAATTGAATTCAAAATCCATCTTGAAGACCTCATAGTACCATATCACCCCAACAGAGCTCTTCGCTCTCAGACTGCTGGCTTACTTGTGGTTCCTAGGGTATTTAAAAGTAGAACGGGAAGCAGAGTCTTCAGCTTTCAGGCCCTTCTTCTGTGGAACCAGCTCCCAGTCTGGATTTGGGAGACAGACACCCTCTCTACTTTTAAAATTAGGCTTAAAAACTTTCCTTTTTGATCAAGTTTATAGTTAGGGTTGGATCAGGTGACTCTGAATCCTCCCTTAATTCTGCTGCAATAGGCCTAGGCTGCCTAGGCTGCCTGGGGCTTCCCACGATGCACTGTGTGAGTGTTTCCTCTTCACTCACCTTTTTTCACTCTCTATGTGTTTATACAACACTCTGAATTTAATCATTAGTTAACTCTGTATCTCTCAGTAATCTCTGACTCTCTTCCACAGCATGTCTTTTGTCCTGTCTCCCATCACAGTTTTTTAATAGCTGACTTAACCTCTTCTGCTTTTTAGTCATGCTGAGTATGTGTATGGAAAACAGAATGTGGCCTACATGGGTCTGTGACACTGCATTAAAATATTACTCCTTCTGAGTCACTATAAGGCTATTGACCAAAAGAGTATTTTAAACTGACCACGGCAGCATTAGAACAAAGGATGTAGGCGATGATAGCGCTGATCAGGGCAACCAGTTTGGAAACTTTCTCCCCCTTCAGTCCATAATTACACATGGCTGGTCTGCTACAGATGGCATCCAGTTAACACACTATCTTAAGTGGAACAAATATAAATGTATTTTGAACAGTTCTGAATTACACATGCAATGATTCCTTAGCAGAGAAAGAGAGAGAGAGAGAGCATGATCAGTTTCTAGACTGCAAGAGGTGTTTGGATTTTAGTACATGAATTCTTATAAACTATAGCTAATAACACTTGTTTAAGGTTCGGCAACTTAAGCTAAAGTTATACCTTAAGTTTGCCACAATTCAAATGTAACTGTAAGAACCTGAACTCTGGTCATTTGCATAAAAATCTGACTCATTCAATCACATCCTCATGACCTCCACGCCTTCAATTTCCCTGCACAGCCTCCTACACGTTTACTGAATCTTTACACAGGATGGATATTGTGATGTGCAAACAAATAAATGACAAATTTAACATAATAAATTAACACAATGATCTCAACCATTATTGTGTTGCCTCATCTGAGCAATCTGTAATGTGATTTTGTGTCATAGTGAGAGTAGTAATGAAATTATGGCACTATTTTCTACCCGTGCGTCCAAACCTTGAATCCAATTGCAAGGTCATTCTACTCTCCTTATGTCAAAGGGTGAGCCTTACGCAGAGCCTGTGATTGCTTAAGGCCCCGAACAAACACAAATTCTACAGACAGTTCCATTTACAGCCATGATTATGCGCATGCCGTAGCAGTGAAAAAAATAAATAAAAACAGCCAGGCTCAAATTTCCCATCTGGCTTCAGGCCTTAATCTGTAACAAGGGACAGTTGAGGACACTTTCTCTCCTGTATTTACAAACCTGGGTTCTCAGTATGGCAGGCCACAGAGGACTAATTAACAGAAGTTTCTATTTTGGTTTCGGTGAAGAAAGCACAAGCAGTATTGTACTGGGACATGCTGTAGCAGCTTTTTTGTGTACACAGAGCTCTGGTTAAATATGGTGAAACCTCTACAGATCCATGCTTTGACCGTGGTGCAGTGCCACTACATTGTTAACGGTCACCACATGGTTAAGAAAAAGAAGGCAGGACACATTTTTTATTGCTTCAAATCCACAATCTGTTACACTTTCTGTACTATTCAGTTTACATGACACTACATCCTTTATTCTGAATGATGATGCAGTCACGTGGTGAATTAAAACAAATATGTGAGAGTGGATATAAATGATAAAATCTTACAGTAAATTCAATCATGTCCTTGATGACATATTTTCTAAATTCCCTTGTAAAAGAAGAATTCGGCACTTAAATAGTTTAAAGGTTTTCAGCCTTTTATGTATTAAACTTTTGAATCATGACTTATTTGTTTTTTTCAAATCGTCCATAGTCAGAATACTTTGTACATCGTAGGAGGTAACTGTGATCGTGCACTCGTGAAACTCATTCTGACCTCAAGACCTGCAGTTTCTTCTTTTAACAGATAAAAATGTGACACGTTGTGTCTCTGTCAGTGTAGCAATGGCTAGAAACTAAATAAAATTAGGTAGGGAGAATCTAGTATGATGCATTAGATTTTGTGTTGAAGGCTTCTTTAGTTTAGAGCTGCTGCATGGGTCAGGTGGAAACATAATTTGAAAGAAAATCCAGTTTTTAAAGGATGATTAAAAAAAAAATGAAAGCAAGTTGCATGTGATTGGGAGCATTTTCCTCATTTTTCTTCTGGCTTTATGGCTTTTGAACAGGTAACAGAAAATGTTTGAGAACCACTGCAAAACCTCATGCTCTCTTTCACCGACTGAAAAGGAAATGCTTGCAGTGATTGTGCTTCTGTTTGCTACATTTACTGCTCATTGCTGCATTTGGTTGTGTTCATGTTTATATGTCCAACATGTGTTGGAATTAAGTCAAAACTGGTGCATGGTAGTTAGTTTTATGCTAGTCTAGGAGTACTGGTTGATCTGAGGATGAGTTGGTTTAAGATTCAACAGATTTAAATGTCATTGCGCCCCATAGCACCTGATGATCCTGACCTCATGATTGGGATTGGTTTAGACTGTTGCAACAATTTAATTCAGGTATAATCTTCCATTTCTATCTATACCAAAAAAACACTTTTTTATTTTTTATTTTATAGTAATATGATTGACCATTTTTAAGCATATGCTTTTACATTAGATACCTCTCAAACCTTGATAGCCCACAAAAAAAATACATACATTACTGTCACCTTACCGGCATCAAAACATTGTTTATCAAACCAATGACATAATCTGCTGGCACTCTCCGCTATTATGTAGATGTAGAGTATACATCTGAGCAAGCCATGGACACAGCCTGTCTCTGCTCAGACTCCCACGAAACATGCTGCTCGATTACAAACATGCAGCCTGTACTTTATGTGGTAATGCCAGACTGGCAGATGGGTTGATCACCCAACGACCTCTGACATTGAACCTTCAGAGAAGCGAGGCCATGGATTTTGTCCAGCGGTCTTCATCATTCTCAAATGTTCGGCCAAAATGGATGTATGATGCTTGAGCCAACTTGGGCCAGATGCTGTCTCAAAGGAGACCATATGAATTCAGCTATTATCCCCAAAAAATGCTATTGGAAATACAAGAAATTTTTATCTGGGTAAAGATTTAGGCACCAAAACAGCAGTGTGCTGGCAGTATATTCTTTGCGTACGTGTGCGCGTGTTCGCAAAGAATGCCCTTACATTTTAAACGTGCAAATTCATAACAGGATACAAATTTGAGTGTTTTGGCAAGCTGAGTGAAGACAAAAAGAATGCAGCAACACGAAGAACATGCCTTGTTCTTAGCACAGATTGTCTAGTCAACAAGAGATAAAAGGATGATGTAGAATCAAGTAGGTCCGTCATTGCTTCGCAGCCAAAATTTTGCCATGGCTGCACCCTTAATCAGCAGTGTCTGTTGTGTCAGTCATTTGACTGCCTTTGTTCATTTAATGACCAAACCCTGAAGACACAATAGAAAATTATATTTTTGAGGAGCGGGCTAATTAACGCTGTTTATTAGAGAGACATAACATGAGTGTAACAATAGGAAAGGGAAGGCTGGGGGGGGGTGGACTGGCTTGTGTTGGATACATGCTGTGACATATCAGAGGTTTTGTACATGAGCTGAAATTTAGCATAAAAAGGGTGTCAAAACTGAAAGCGAGAACGAGAGTTAAAAAAGCACCGGAGGTGATTATTAGACATGAATTCCTTCCTGAAAAACAATGACAAATGCAGTCTGCACAGAAATAGCACTGACCTTCAGGCAACCTTGTTACTAGCCCGGAGAACTCTGGCTTTTTATTTCAGCAAGGGGCCACCGCTTAGACACATGAGGGCATTGATGTTCAGGAGAGACGCTGTTAATCACAACAACTACTGCCATGCACTTCTCCGATCTACACGAGGTGAATATCAGTTTTGTGGAGTGTCTGATTTGTGTCCAACACCATTCTGTCATGTTGGTCTGCAGAAGACGAAGCCACTTGCTCAAGCAGACAAGGCTTTGATTGACATTCAGCTTAATAGGGATGCAACACATGGAGGAGCTGGTAAACAAGCTCTCCTTCCAGCGTTGGAATAGAGTGCTTTACTTGGGTGGTTAGGTTGGAGTGGCAATGGAGGCTGTTAGTCGGAGAGAGAGGAAAAACAACACCCTCTTGACACGGATATGGTTGCTAATATTGCCTTGTGATTTCTTTCCAAATGGATAAAAAACTTTCTTTTTTTTTTTTTTTTTTTTTTTTTTTTTTTAGCCGAGACTGGCGACAGATGTATTTAACTCTTAAAATAGCCTTGAAACTATAAACTAGCAAAAAACAAGACTCTAAAGAAAAAATGGGCGAATAAGAGAGGCCGGTAAATGACAGTATCCTGGGTTAGGTGTAAACCTAAACCCGGGGATTATAATTAATGAATGCAGTCAGTAGAAAAACGTCTGTAGAGTTTTAAGGGGGGGGCATGATGAAACAGGAAACTGAGACGCTTAAATCAGTTGCCCAATAACCCTCAACACAAGCACACACACTCTGTCCTGCCTGTGAAGTTAGCATCTAATGCTTGGCTTCAAGAGTGCTCATAGAACAGGAAGGCAGGGAAATAGAGAGCGCAGACACCTTAATGTGCCTACACCATATGCTGTTAGCTACTGATGGATGCAGCTCTCTCTCGCCAGCTACTGGAGTAACTTATTGCATTTTCTAGTGACACTGCCGCTGTTGATAAAGTTAAAGATAAGCCATCTGTTCATTACAGCAGCCTGGTTTCACTTGCAGGGATAAGGGGTGTCCAAGCGAACACAGATCTAAATGTTGACTGCCTGAATCACCGTTCCACGATATCCTGAAAGCATCCGTATGCGCTTAGTATGGAAAGTCACATCTGCCGCGATGAGTGATTATTTAGTGATCAGTGATTATTTTCTATCAAAACTTCAAGAGGAAATAATTGACACGCTGTTAACATAATGCAATGTAAGCAGATTTTCCCACAGGCAGGAGGAAAAGTGAAGACTTACTGAATCTGTCACTCAAGTCTAATTACTGCAGAATGTATGCAAAGTCACACTAACAAGCTATCAGTCACATTTCTTATTAACAACTCAACCAGCTGTTGTTGGGGAAAGAAAGAAAGGAAAAAAAAAAGAAAAGCATAATCAAGCACTGAGACCAGTATGATTGACTTTGGGTTATGGTTTCTCATATGCTCTCGTCACAAGAATTCCCGTGCTGTCTGTGAACTCCAAAGCATTGTTAAAACATATATTCCCTCACATACACCTGCAATAATTTAATAAAGTATGAAGGTAGGAAACTATCACGTACAGATGAAATAAAGTTATTGAAAATGCACATATCAAAAACAAAATCAAGTTTTTATTTATACTCAATGTTTTAAATGATACGCAGCACATCATTTTTCAAGGGCATGAAAAACACAGATGGAGGTTTGAAAGTGCTGCATTATCCATGAATAACATTGTTCTTATCCTCTGAGATTATATATATATATATATATATATATATATATATATATATATATATATATATATATATATATATATAATATAATATATATATAATATAATTTCAGATGAATCCACTGTGGACTATTACAAAGCTACCAACGCTCTGGATGCTCTCCAAAGTTGCCTTTTCTAATTTTCACCAGGCATAGATCTTCTTTTAGACTTCTACCACATAATGGTATTTGCTTAACTGAGCAGCCAGCAATCACTCTCCTCTCTGCCAGTGTCATATCACTGATCAAGTGTGGCTCAGTTCCTGTCTGAAAGGAGGGCTGCCAGACATAATGCAATAATAACGGGTGCACAGCTTGCCTAAGAGAACCGAGGTCCTATTTCACTGCTGACGATGCTGGAATGAACTCTTTGTGCTCTTTCTCTCTCATTCTCCCACTACGAAACCCTTGAGCTTGTGAGAGCATAATGAGCCAATTGTAATTCCTCGCCTATAGCTTTGTATCGAAGAGTATATGGATAAGGGGGGTGGGAGGGTAGAGGCACTGGACATTTTTACTCCAAGTCAAAAGACAGGGATTCGAGGATTATCTAAGGCAGAAACGTGCTTTTGAGTTACAATTTTGGAACAGGAACAGCCGCCTGTATCAAAATTTTGGGGAGATGTAAGAGAAAGAAGAAGAAGAAGAAGAAACAGCCTTTATTGTCCCACAGAGGGGAAATTTGGGTGTAACAGCAGCCGCAGTTATTATAAATATAAATAAAGATATAATAATTCACACTATTAAGAAAAGAATATATATAAAATCAACAAACAATATTAACCTTAATACTACTAATAATAATAACACTATATACTTTGCATGTGAAAATTCCTACACACTAATAAAATGGAAATATCTATCTTTGTCTCCCTCCTTACATTAGTAATACAGAAGAATCTGGCTGTAAATTGTCTATAGTCTTAATTAATAGCTGCTTAATGTTTCAAAATAGGTTTGTATTCAATAAAAAAGCCGACACCACAGCTCTTAGAGACTGTATTTGCAGTGGCCCCTACTACCAAGCGATAGATGGATCCTTAAAGCATCCATAATCTAGACATTATTTAAAGCTTTTACTGTAACAGGTGGCTTTAATGTACTGTGAATTGCTGACCTTGAAAAAAGGTAAATGCATCAACTAGATGTGATATGTTAAAAATCTAACAGCTTTTAGTCTCGACAAAGAGCACTCCTCTTATCCGGCATAGTGGACGTGAACCTGCACTGCTCCCCCACAGATGCCTACTGTGATGTTTGACAGATTTCTCCCTCTCCAGCTAGGCTCACAGTGAATGTCCATCTGGCAGCTTCCCATGGGTACTTATTATTCTCAGCTAGCCAGGGGTTTTCTGTTTCCGAGCAGTCAGCCAGCACCTGCCTCAAAGAGTTGAGAGCCGGACCAGAACTGCTTGCAGATGCTCTGCCGAGTAACCAAACTGTGCTAGTGTAGTGGCGTGGCGCTGGGTATTCAATTACACAATAACGTGGCAGGTTTAACAACCCCCCCCCCCCCCCCCCCCCCCCCCCCCCACCCCCACCCCACCCCAAACTCTAGGCCGGCTGATCAGTTAGTTGAAGGAAATCCGAGTGTATTTACTGATAGTAAAGAAAGATAGCAGTAATGGAGCTCGATGACATAACCAGTATGCCAATGCGTAAAAAAAGAGCAGAATCTGAATTTAATACAGTGGAACTAGAAATATAAATGCATGCCTTTCAAAACACAACAAGACCATATGCGGTCTGTTTCAGCTGCACAACAATTATCCTCGTTTAGAAATATTCACATAATTTGCCTAGAACATGAGGTGCTATGGCAGGAAAGTTCAATCAGTGTGACTAATCGCAACATGACAAATGGTGAATGATCACTGGCCAATGAATTATGTGTCTAAAGTTTAATACCAATTTGTGCAGCACAGATTTAAACAGTGGTTTAAAGACTATAAATTTTCAATGCTTTGAATTATCTATTATCTACAATATTCATTGATGTAATTTTAAAAAGGGGAACTGAAAGAAAACGTCAGACAGTTGCTTCAGGTCAGAGTCACAGAGAAACTTGAGAGTTTGTTAAAAAAAAAAATAGGGAAAAAAACTTCTGGCCAGCAGGTTCGGTTCACAGATTCAGTTACCATGGCCATCCCATTCTCATTCTCAGGACTTTACATACTGCCTTTTGGCAAAGCTGCCGGAGTCTCGCAAATGTGCAGTTCTCCTTTGGCATTTGTGCCTTGAGGCAGAGGGGTTTTGCAGTACTTTTTTCAGTCCCAACTCGTCACATAAGGATGCTTGAAAAGGACATGTGAGCATAATGACTGTGATCAGAATTTGAACACAAGTGAGGGGAAAAAGTGCAAAATATAAAGCTCTCACAGTCTTGCGACTCAGTCAAGTGTCTGAATGTAGATTTTGTCTCTCCTGGTTGGCAAACTTAGCATTTTAGCTACAGTACTCTGCAAAAGTCTTAAAGAGGAGCCAATCTTTCTTGTATTTTTACAGTGGCTTTGAGCAACAGTTCCCCAGGCTTTTCTTTGGACATTGGCTACTTTTTCACTAATTTCAGTCCAGTTCTTGTACCTGACCATTTTCAGAAGAATGATTTTTTTGTGTGTGACGCCACTTAACACTGACCTATAAATCATTTGAGTATAAAAAAAGGCACCTAACTCAAGGGATGAACCAGTGTTGTGTCTACACATAACAGACACCTTAGCAAAGAACCAATAGAATGATGCAAAAACACAGTTTGTTTAGTTAAATCGATGAAGAACAAAAAGATAAGACAGATTGACAGACATAAAATAGTATTTTTCCACCAATAAGGTGATTCCCAAAGAGCTATTTGCTGAAAATGTGGCATATCTTGACATGCTATCCAGTGTGTCCTTTAAAATTTTGAGGAAACTAGAAAAACGGAGGACAACAGAAGAAGGGCAGGCCCAAAAATAAAAAGTCTATCTACAGCAGATGAACAGTATCTGACAGGCATGTCATTAAGAAATGGGAAAGAAATACAGCAGAGAAAAGGGGTGAAAAGGCTGGGGTATGCCACGTTACACAAAAACCGGACTGAAAATCAGTGGCAACAGGTCAGCAAAGAAGTACAACAGTGAGTCTCTACAGCCAGTCTGTAAAGCACGGTGGAGGCTCTGTCATGGTTTGGGGCTGCATCTCTGCCAGTGACGTTGGAGATCTTGTCAAAATTGGTGGAATTATGAATGTAGAATAACACTTAGATTTTTGATCCACCATCCAGTTCTATTTGGAAAGTATCTGATTGGCAACAACTTCATTTTTTAGCATGACAATGATCCAAAAGACACTGCCAGTGCAGTAAAAGCAGGCCTGGATAGAAAAACACACACTGGAACATTATCAGTCATGGATTGGCCTCCCCAGAGCCCAGACCTCAACATTATTGAAGCAGTGTGGGATCGTCCTGACAGAGAGCAGAACAAAAGCAGCCAACATCCAAAGAAGAGCTTTGAATGTCCTTCAAGAGGCCTGAAGAACTATTCCTGAAGACTGAAATTAGAAGAAACCTGCCTAAGAGAGTTCAGGCTGTGCTGAAGAATAAAGGTGATCATACCAAATATTGGCTTTCAAGTTCATTAGAATTGTACAAACTCTGCTTTTACCTTAAATACTATATTTTCATGTGTGTTTGTATAAATTTCAATAATTGCTGCACCATTTTCTTAACAAGATTTAAAGAAATGAGGGTTCAGCTTTGGTTTTTCTGCAGTTACAGTGCATGGTTTTAGTAGATAATCTCTGATGCCGTCTCCACCACTGTGAGGAAAAGTAATTAGTGCAGTTTTGACATGTGCAGGAAAAAAAAACAAAGAAAAAAGCATCCATTCTGGAGGAGACCCACATGAGCATAACTGCACTAAATGTGACCTGTGCAGGATAAACGGAATTATAAAGTGAGCCCCTCATCAGCTTTCTTTCTAGCTTGAAAAACAAAAGTGGTATTGAGTCTGAATTGAATTATTCTTTCTTTGTACATCTGTGTGGGATTTCTAATTAATGGTGTGTTTTTTTTTTTCTGAGAGTGCCAGAGTGCAATGCAGTTTGACTTCAGAGGAACTTGATGGGTAGTTTGGAAGCAGGATTTATGCTATCTTTTATCTTTTATGGCACCAGTGTAAAACTGCTCCAAGCCTTTTTCACCCAGCACGAGAACCGGAAAATTTGAGACGTGAAAGTTGAAACATGGATGAACTTTCTGAGGAAAGTTAATCATGAGACTAAGAAATCCACTACGCGGCCACTGCCCACACTGCCAGGGGTTTCATGTTTACATGAGGAGTTGGGAAATAGCACAGGGGTTCACAGCTTAGCACATGTGTGATTTCCACACACTCACCACAGTGTAGAAACAAACACCATCCGTTCGATGCTTGTTTAAGTCAACACTGCCGGCGTATTCTTTGAACAATCTGGGACATTTGATTCTCATTTGAATAAAACTCAAATTGAAAGGCACAGAGCACACAATCCACTTGCCAGAGAAGGCTACCACTGTGTATTCTCATGCACACATATGGCAAAATGGGATGGGTAGGGATTGCAGAGTATTGCATACCTTACTGGGCAAACATCAGCATCTTGGGTGCCGTTTACACGAAGCCGTTTTCACTGGAAACGGTGTCGTTTTGATGCGTTTCAGCCTTTCGTTTACACGATGGCGTTTCAGAAACGATCCGCGTTTACACGAGGACATGTGAAACGATGAAAACGATGTAGTTCCCATGCCAGGCCACAAGTTGGCGTTGGTTTTCTCTTTGCAGTTTGTTTACGCAAGACGCGCATGCGTGGAGTGACACAGTAGGTAGTGCGGCAAATTGTTCATTACTTACAAAACGGCCAATGTGAGAGGTTTTGTGTGGACAGATGATGAGGTTGGATCGCTGCTGCACACAACGCTGAATTACAAAACGGTAAAAACACAGGAAAAGCATAAGAAGCACTCGTGAATCCGCGAGTACTGTTTATCAGTTTGCGCGTGCGCGAAAAACTGGCCGTCGCAACCATAGTGCGCATGTGCGAGTCGAGCGTTTTCAAATCACCCCGGTTTCAAGTGTTTACACGAAAACGCAAGCCGGTGCGTTTCTGAAACGCTCCACTCTGGACCCCGTTTCTGAAACACATCGTTTTCACTCTGTTGTCGTGTAAACAGAAGGGCGAAACGCATCAAAACGACACCGTTGTCGTGTAAACGCAAGGCCGAAACGCATCAAAACGACACCGTTTCAAAATGAAAACGGTCTCGTGTAAACGGCACCTTGGTGTTGCTTTGACTCCTCCCCCTCCCCATATGACCCTGTTCTATATTTATGCATTTGCATCACTCCCACAAACACATGACAACTCAAACACAGCTCTCACGCTTGAGAATAGTGCTATGAAAAATGAATCGAGTCTTACCTAGTGTGGAATAGTTGGTCACATCTGTAAGCAAATCATTTGGGAAAAGAGGGAGAATGGGGAAGGGCGGGGATGAGAAGGAGAGAAAGAGAGAGAGAGAGAGGAAAAAAAAAAAGAAACGTCAGCAAATTACAATGTACAGCAAGCTAAACTTCAATGCAGGCTGAGCCTGTCACCAGCCACCCTGAAAAATGATCGTCTCCCAGCATTGTACAGAGTTGGGGTTAAGAATAGGCTCTGTCAAGAGGAGGACATCATTTATTAATCGAGGGACATGAAACGTCTGAGATACTCTCCCCTGAGGATCCCGAGTTTGCACAACTTGCATTAATATTTGTCAGTGTTTCAAATTTTTAAAGGTGGAGGCAGAAATTATGTAAGCAGAAACCCAATCCATTACCTGCAAGTCATCGCCTTTTTTTTTTTTTTTTTTTTTGTTTTGTTCGCACTAGTGCAACATAACCACAGAACAAACAAATGTGCTTGCACAAATCCACACCAGGGCGCTCCTCTCTCTCTCTCCATATGTCTCTGAGGTAATTAAGTAGCCCTCAGATATCTCTCACCCTATGCGCTGGACCTTTTACTACACTTCCCCAAGCTTGTTAGTCCGACAGCGGACATCCGAGGTTCCAAAGGCATAATAAAAATGGCAGTCCTGCCATCCTGTGCACGCCGCAAAGACCCCAGGCAGTATGCCAAAAAGGGCACCATTTAGCCACATCTTCACTAGTCACAGCTACCTGACATTCCAATGAGTTATAGAAAGGGGCATTATAAGGCTTGGTGCCCCCTTCTACTTTCCTGTACTAACATTCCACCTTGCTGAGAAATACATACTGGATTTCCATTACAGCTTGCTTTTTTTTAACATCGAAAGTGGTCCCCCTACGAATGTACTGTTCTAAAGTACAGTTTTGCTTTCTTGTAAATGTGCAATAAAACAAGGAAATGGAGCGAAGTGACAATAACGGGGAACAGTGTGAGGGAAATAGTAGACTCAGGACTAATTCTGAGCTGCTGTTGCTTACGGTGCACTCTGGTTTTGTTGCTAAGCAGAATTTGCGGGTAATATGATTTATCACCGATGATTTCTACCCCCCCTTCCCGGCATTCATTTACATTTTTGGTGGGGATGCAACAAATCCCCACGGGGATCAACAACAAGTGAATGTGATTGCAATATCTGTTTTGTGCGTGAGAACAAATCTATTTTCAGGCAAAGGGGGGGAGGCTGGGGTTCAATCTCTGGGACGCTCATTACCATTCTGCCTGACACACACTCATGCTCACTGCTACTGTTGTTGCTAAACAGAGAGCTCAGCTGAGGACCTTGAAGCTTCATGCCAGGAAAATTGGACCCAGGGGAAGGGGGGTAGCAGGGACTGATGTCAGACTTGAAGAGCCTCTAGAAGCACCTGGGGTTTCAATGACATTAGCATCAGTTTTGTGAGCAAGTGAGAGGAGAGGGTCTTGAAGGCACGCCAGTAATGGAAAACAATGAAAATGGTACAGTGGTACAGGGGTACATTTTGGAATCGAGTGCAAATACCTGAGAACAATGGAGCTCTGAGCCATTCCATTTTTATTGTTCATCTAATCACTTTTTTGTGTGTGTTTTTAACAGTGGGACTTTTGCAGTGCAATGAAGATTATTGATTTTTTTTTTTTCTGAGTCCTATGGTGGAAATTTGGAATGCCCAGCCAATCAAAACTAGTGGAGGTAGCGTGGGCCTAAGTGGATTAGACTAGTGGGTATGGCAGAGGGAGGATCGAGAGGGAGAAACTGAAGCTCTGGTGGCTTCAATAAACCCACTCTGTGAACCAGGAAATAGATGGAAGACTAAGACACTTTTTTCACCCTCTCTCACCCTCCTGTTTTAAGCAGATAAGCTGCTTCCAAGGTCTTAGTTATGCTGTGTAGAACCCACAACACTACATGGAAACTTCTGACAAGTCAAATAAAAGAAAGAAGCTGAGAAGTCTGTTCCTCGTGTTGTCTTTTCTCTATTGACAAGAGGGATTTGGGCATGTTTGGAGTGGTCAGTACTGAGGGAATTACAAAAAAACCCCTCTGTGATGTGCCATAGTGAGCATGTCACTGCACCAACATGGGTTTTAGTGAAGCCCTGGACTCCTTTTAAGTTTAGCCTTGACTAGCCATTGCAATAAAGAAGAAATAGCTTTGCTTTGATGAGCAACTGGCAGCCTCACCGTGAACCCTTTTTTACATTTTCTTATAAATTTAAGGTTATTTGGTTTCTTTCTTTCTTTTTTTTTTTTCCCATTTTCTTTTTTCTGTTCAGGGTGGCAGATTGCTGTGACATCACTTGTGCCAAAACAGCTTCAAAACTTAGTGGAAAGTTTCTGTATTTCATAAAGACTCTTTTTAAATACAAACTACCCCAATCACTTGAAATATTTCAGCACTGCTGCACAGTAAATCACTGCTACTCAGAAGTATCATGAACATATCCTTGCACATATCCCCACATGATCAAATTACATGGTGGTAAAAAGGGAACTCTACTGTGCTGCATGAACAAGGGATTTGTTTAAAGGTATAGTTTTTGGTTAACATTTTAAACTATCACTGTGTCAAGTCTGCGGGTATATATTCTGATTCTGTGAGAGTTACTTGAGCTGTACCCAAAAAACTGACTATTTGCTCTGTAGGTATTTGTTCTCAGTTTTAAGAGTTGGGTGATCTTTTTTTTTATCCTCTCATTTACAACACAATCAGCACACTTTAGTTCACCTCACTGTTGCTAATTAGTGACTTTGCCATCTTAAATTAGTGACTTTATTTACTATTTTGGTGAGTTTTTATTTTTCCGCCTTGCAAAAATATCTACTGCTACGACTCCCTCTGTGTGGCAGCTGTTGCTCCTTACTTTATCTTTCTGTGATCATTTTACATGTAAATGTGACCCAAATCACATCATATCCATTGTTTTTAACTTATGTTTGTTTAACTGTTGTTTTTTTTTTTTAAAACCATTAATATTCAGACCACATCAAACTTATAAATTCAGAAATGGAAATGTTTACCATCTCTTTACACCTGACAAACTTCTTACTCACAGCTCACAAACTTCACAAGTTTAATGCAAGATTTAGCAACTTTTTATAGCCCTTCGTGCTACAGTCACACTGGGGATAACAGCGGTACGAGACGCCCGGCAAAACCAAAATTACTGCAACCATGTTACTCCCAAGATGGGGAACAGATCTGCACCCACTCGCAGTCAGGTGCTGTTTTCAAAGTGACTCTGGTGTATTAAGAAATGAATAAAACAACAACAAGATGGCAAAAGTTTATCAGTTTGTCAAGATGGGAATTACATGCATTGTGTCTGTGATAATACACTTATAAACTGTGATAAATTGGTGAAAATTGCAAATATGCCGCTGTTCACATACACAGAAGTTCACATTAATTGCTTACATTCAGATAGTCCAGCCAGAACATCATTTGAAACAAATTCAGAAAGTCCTTCACAAAGAGTGACATCATTGCAACTACAAACTGACATAGCTGCTTGGTAAACATGCTTTTATATAGGAATATAACCAGAATACAACCAGTTGGCAACCACTTAAGTCAACTGCCTGTTGCAAAGCTTCAAATATTCGCTGTTGACCACGTCAAGTCTCCAGAGCTCAAGCAATGGTATCAGCGATAGCCCAAAAGGTTACACTCCGAACACAGTCTCATTTCACAATTAGAGAGATGGTGTGCAGAGAAACAGTGGTGCCAAAGATTACCATTTGTATCTGTATTTGAATTCGGATTAAACTTAAAGAGGCATCATCTGCCCTTGGTGGGGGATTTGGTGTGGGATGCAGTGCAGTGTGTCCTCTGAGATTTGGCAGCTCTTGGACAAGGACATCAGTTTCCTCAAGGGAGAGACTTTTTGACACTGCCAGTCTTGACTTTTGTCATTCACCTCACAGTGCACCACAACATGGAATCAAAAAGAGCTATTTTGTTTCCTTTTTTTCTTCTTTTTTTTCCCCCCACCAACAACAACCCACAGCCCCATCTACTCATGAATTCAAATTAGCTCCGTTGCACCAGCAATATAATAACGATTTAATCTGATTCATGGCTCTCTCATAGTACTCTTTCCAGCAATCATAAATCAAACATTATCACTCAAATGACTATCTTAGAAAAGATTTGGCCTCTGTAGATCAAGCCTTAAAACCCTTAAAGATTAAGACTCTATCTCTATCGCTTAACACCAATTGCCACAGTAAATCTGTAAGGGTCTGATCAGATTGCTAAATAACTTGTGGCTAAATGATTCTTTAGCAGCCACTAGAAATTCTGTCACAACCTTTATTGCTTGGTTTCAGTTTTCAACTTCTCATAGATGGGCACACAAAGGTGTTCAGAAAAATGATTAGAAAAATCTTTCGGGTCAGTTATGCAGGGGAAAGTTGCATTACTCTGCATTTGACATGCATCTCTTATTGTTCTTTTCATTGTAAATACTATTTTCTCTCATTATCTCCATGTTTCTGGGCACTTTCCTGTTTTAAATAGGAAGCTGGACTGTAAAATGTGACACATACAGGTGCTGGTCATAAAATTAGAATATCATGAAAAAGTTGATTTATTTCAGTAATTCCATTCACAAAGTGAAACTTTATATTCATTCATTACACACACACTGATATATTTCAAATGTTTATTTTAATTGTGATGATTATAACTGACAACTAATGAAAACCCCAAATTCAGTATCTCAGAAAATTACAATATTACTTAAGACCAAAAAAAAAAAAAGGATTTTTAGAAATGTTGGCCAACTGAAAAGTATGAACATGAAAAGTATGAGCATGTACAGCACTCAATACTTAGTTGGGGCTCCTTTTGTCTGGATTACTGCAGCAATGCGGCGTGGCATGCAGTCGATCAGTCTGTGGCACTGCTCAGGTGTTATGAGAGCCCAGGTTGCTCTGATAGTGACCTTCAGCTCTTCTGAATTGTTGGGTCTGGCGTATCACATCTTCGTCTTCACAATAGCCCATAGATTTTCTATGGGGTTAAGGTCAGGCGAGTTTGCTGGCCAATTAAGAATAAGGTCCTTAAAGCAGGTACTGGTAGCTTTGGCACTGTGTGCAGGTGCCAAGTCCTGTTGGAAAATGAAATCTGCATCTCCATAAAGTTGGTCAGCAGCAGGAAGCATGAAGTGCTCTAAAACTTCCTGGTAGACGGCTGCGTTGACCTTGGACCTCAGAAAACACAGGCGAGACGCTTCTGACGCCGTCTCTTGTTCAAGAGTGGCTCAACACAAGGACTGTGACAGCTGAAACCCATGTCTGCATAGGTCTGTGCGTGGTGGTTGTTGAAGCACTGACTCCAGCTGCAGTCCACTCTTTGTGAACATTTTCGAATGGGTTTGTTTCACAGTCCTCTCCAGGGTGCGGTTATCCCTTGTACACTTTTTTCTAAAATATCTTTTCCTTCCCTTCGCCGCTCTATTAATGTGCTTGGACACAGAGCTCTGTGAACAGCCAGCCTCTTTAGCGATGACCTTTTGTGTCTTGCCCTCCTTGTGCGAGGTGTCACAGGTCGTCTTTTGGACAACTGTCAAGTCAGCAATCTTCCTCATGATTGTGTAGCCTACAGAATTAGACTGAGAGACCATTTAAAGGCCTTTGCAGGTGTTTGAAGTTAATTAGCTGATTAGAGTGTGGCACCAGGTGTCTTCAATATTGAACCTTTTCACAATATTTGAATTTTCTGAGATACTGAATTTGAGGTTTTCATCAGTTGTCAGTTATAATCATCAAAATTAAAAGAAACAAACATTTGAAATATATCAGTCTGTGTGTAATGAATGAATATAATATACAAGTTTCACTTTGTGAATGGAATTACTGAAATAAATCAACTTTTTCTATTATATATTCTAATTTTATGACCAGCACCTGTATGGTTCGGTTTGGCATGCATATTTCAATGTGCTACTGTTTTATGAGTGCCAGCTCACGTATTCTATACACTACTCTGTACCTTGTACTTTAAAAAAAAACTCTTGCTATTATTGTTAGTTATTTATATAGTACCTTACCAGCTTATACTGACCAGGAATTCAAACTACCCACTGTTCTATCCACTGTTCCTCTTTTGTCTAGTTCCAGAGGGCACCTTGCAGATTAATTAATCGGTTAATCAGCGAGTCAGACATATATATATGTTTTTCGAATCAGTGGCTCTGCTTTTTCTCAGGGGCACAAGGCAATGTGTACATGCACACAAAGTGCGAGTAACAGTGAGAGAGAGAGAGAGCTCACTCTCCAAATCGGCTACAGGACTGAGTGCCCGCTAATTGGAAATCAAAAGCAATGGAGCTGGAAGGCAGCCGAGAAGGAACAGGGAAACCTCAAGCGCCTGTTGTCGGTCAATTTAGACCATGACAAAAAAGGCCCTGTTTCTTGTGTCACCGTTTAACCTATTCACCAGTGTGGAATGAGAGCAGCTGTTTTTTTTACAGTGCCACATAATGGGACAAAATGGCTCTGGTTGGCCAAGCTCCAGCTAGCTGCAAAAAGGCTCCAATGCAGAGAGAATAGGGAAGAGGTGTGAAGAAGAAGAAGAGCGCCGAAGACAGAACGCTGCTGCCTCGTTATCATCGATACTGAGCGAGCTCACACTCTTCCATCTGAGCTGAAATAAACATTACTTTTTTTTTTTTTTCTTTTTTTTTCTGTGTCGCAACAAACAATTAGAGAAGCCATGACAGAGGCTACAGATGGCCCGGGCTCACACAGACTGCAGAAGTATCTAGAAGTTTACACAAGTCAGACGAAAAGCCAGATCGGCTCCAAAACCAAGGCTGTTCTGTGACTAAAAAAAACAAAAACAAAAAAATATTGCTCACTTGTATTTAATCTCTTTTCAAGTTGAGGTGTGAGTAAGTACTTTGTGAGTGCCAGCTTGATGAGCGCAGTTATAGAAACTCCAAACTTCATCAGGCAGTTGTCAGCCTCAGGGCTGTCCGGCTTACGAGCTGCTCAGGCATGACAGCACGGGAACGAGGTATGCTTATGTTAGCACTGCAGCAGATGTTCTGTTTCTGTTCCAGCTGTCTTCTTTTTGTGCTGCTCAGTATATCTCAATTCCAAATCTTTATTACTATCTTGTCATTTTTTTTCCCTCCCCCCTCAGGTCAGGCTACAGTCAAACTAAGCGATCACGGGCAGGCTAATTACTAATAGATTTCATATTTTTTTTCTGAAACGAGTATAACTTTGACACATTTATTATAGAGTTTAAACAGTTTGCTAAAACATTTTTTTAAGAGAGACCACATGTTTATGCCCAATTTCCATCTCCTATGCTACAACAGTAAAATAGAAAAAAAGATATCAAATGCAGCTACAGTCTGATGTATCTTCCTGGGGGCCTTGCCCACCCTCTTGTGTTTAAAAAGAAAAAAACAAAAGAGAGGGGAAAAAAACGAAGCACTGAAGGGATTTAAGGGACTTTTTTCAAATGCAGGTTTTTAAAGAATTCAGCCTGGCAGACCTTGATGAGTGATCAGAAGTTGGGAGATCATAGACCCGTGGGCTCTATGCTGAGTTCTGACCCTGAGTTCAGCTACGTAGAGGTGGGATAAAGACTCTCTTGCCTGGGGAGAAGTAGAGGGAAGGACAGAGTAGAAAGGAAGAACTAAAACGAGGGAGAGGCAATAGCCTTGATGCCTCTAGCAGTGCGGCGCTGGCTTGGCCCTTCATATCAGCCACTTGTGAAGATTGGGGGGGGGAAACCCTACAGGCACTCGTATGTTGACTGGCGCGATCAAGGCCAGCCAAAAAAAAAAAAAAAACCTGGGTTCGGAGCTGTTACTTTAGGCTATGGTGTGAGCTGGAGAAGCTCAAAGAGAGAGGCTTTAATGATGTTTGACACCTAACCATTACCACAGGTCACGAGGACACGCCTCACAATTGACTGCATTTCCAATTGAAATTCTTCAGGTCTAAGATCACAGTCATTTATGGCCTCATTGCACAGTAAACGCTCACGCTGACTATCTAAAGAGCTTGTACGAAGGAGTTATTTAAATCTCTGACTCAAATAGATAATTAGACATAATGAGTAAACAATGTGGCTGCAAGATGCGAGCGGGCTTATTGCTTTTTAATTGTGTTTCTCTCCGTGAACTGAGCTACTTCTGCGAGCTCCGTTACCTGTGTGCACTGGCCCATGTGAGGCCAGGTGCAGTCATTACCACGGGACAGATGGATCAGCAGAAGTGTTGCTCGTTTCCCTTGCAAGGCAACATGGTGGCTGCCATATGTAAGCTCATCATTAAAAGTGACCTGTGACCCTCCAGCGGGTGCCTGTCATTCTAATGGAGTTAATTAAGAACGTCCACCAGTGTAGAGGATGTGGTATTTTCTCTCTGTGTTTGTGGATGTTATTGGCTTTCAAGAAAAGCAATATTAATGTTTGTGTGTGCATATATGGGGCTGGCATCCATCCACGCGCATTAGAGGAAGGGGAAGTTTGGGCCGTTGTACATGCGTTTGCATGTACTTGTGCGCAGGCATGTGACTCCGGTGTCAGATGTGTTTAAGTTTGGGGGCTTCTTTTAATATTGCCAATGCAGCTCCTTTGAAAATTCATTAAAGTGCTTCGACCCCTCTGCCATCTGTGTGAGCGAGAGGTAGAGTGTCGCGCAGCTGGGGAGAACGGGAAGATGAAAATTCTGACACAGGCAAAAGCATGCGGGCAAGCCCCTGGACACAGATTGAAGGCCACTGATATACCAGCTTTGAACTATTTATTTATTCCTAGTCCTTATCTGAAGGTTCAATTCAAATTTAGATTTGGAGATAAAGACTGCTGGCTGCAATCACATATTTCTCTGGCAAATGGCAAATGTTATGTAACCGTGATGCTTATGAAATAATAAAAACAATCCCTCAGAGGTCTAATTAAAAATGCTACACTAATTGCTAAGTGTCAAGCTAAACTATAATTAACTCCACAATTACATACAGTATATTACTAGAGAAGAGTGCTGACCAATTATGGCAATAAATCTCTGCTGTTGATGTGAACTGAATATATACAAATAAGCATAGCCAAGCCAGATCATTCTCATTAATACACGGGAATTTAATGCCCATTTGGAGCGTTTACGCCTCCTTGTCCGGCGCTTACTCACCAGCAGAGCTCGTTATCCGTGTCACTCCGCCGCAACTTACAAAAGTCACTCTTGTCAAGCATTTGATTAGCATGGTCGCTGGCACACTTCCGCACACCATCTTCAGCTGCCGTCACCTTCGTACCAGTTACTTCTCAAAATAAGGCAGTATCAGTAGCAGTGTTCATGCCCTGTAATCACTTTCTCCTACACCTGATCTCCTCTTCATAAACTCAGCGCACCAACATTATTGCTGTTATAGTCGGAAATATGGAGCTATGTATTATGCATTAACAATCATCTCCTGGAGGGAAAGCACACACTCTGATGCCAAGACACACACACACACACACACACACACACACACACACAACAAACACGCGCCATCACTGGCAAATGTCTGCAGGTATGCTGTAAACGCATGCAAAAATAAGCACACATAGACATTTCCTTGCTTTGTCTCTTTTCTCACATGAGTGTACACAAATGCGTCAACGCACACTAACTTCAGCATATGCCTCAAAGCATTGGGGTGTAATAGAGGCTGCCTGCACTTTGCCTTGTCTCCCCTTCTCTGACACTAATCAACACCTCTTCTGCTATTAAAAATTCCTCTCCATGCCTTTTGATCTGCTAACTATCTCATTTACATGACTGGCGCTCAGCAAACCAGCCTGCTGTTGGGGAGGTGTGATGAGGTAAGGTGGGGGTTGGAGGGAGGGGCTGGCAGGGGTGAGAAAAAGGAAAAGAGAGGGAAGCTCTCCCTCTTATGACTGAAACTGTTTCAGTAAGAAGACGGCTGCTTATGGAGCAAAAGATCACGTACTTGTGAGTAAATGTTTCAGCTGCATCATCATTTCACATTGTTGCAAGTAACGCAGTGATCCAAAAATAGCATGGGTGAAAATAATGTGGCTGAAATGAGAAGGAAATCATTTCAAACAGGTGTGGAAAAAAAAACAGAACCCCTGTGTCCTCTTCCCTCCACTTTTCTTCTTCTCTCCCATCCTCCCTCCTCTCTTTCTCCTCTTGGCTGACTTTGTGTAGCGCCGTGGGGCTTCCACTGAGCCCGAGCCTCTTTGGCAAGAGCTGTGAGACTGGATGGCATTGAAAAAGCTGGGCATAGCTGGGCAAGAATGCGGGAACAGGCAGGTAGAGAGGGAGAAGGAGTCGACGAATGAGGGAGAGAGAACGACAGGGAAGTTGTGGGAACCATTGTAGGTGGTTTCAATCATTCTGATGCCATCTGTTCCACTCCATTTTTCGCACTGACAGTGGATATTTTCCCCGGTGAGACGAGAGGAGACTGTGTGCGTGTGTACGACAATGAGAGAAAGTGAAGGACAGACAAGTATAAGCAAAGAGCACAATATATTTATCTTTCACACACTGTACAACTCAACTGTGTAACCCGGTGTGTGATTATAAACTTTACGTGGCTACAACTAATGACCATTTAAAGCAATCAGCTGTCAGTCAGTGATCGGTCTTGTTATTTATCTGATGATCTATCAATCAATGACAAAGTCTTCTGGGGTGTTTTTGTTTGTTTTTTTAAACCAAAACTACTTCATGTTAGTAATCAAACATTTGTTCATTGGTGCTAAACACTGGAGGCTGATGGGAATGTCATTCATTTCTGGTCTGAAACTAAAATATTGTCAAATTTTTAAAATTCAATTGACAGATGAAAAGCTAGAATTATTGCAGTTGTCAGTGCTTCACACCAAATCACAAATTCCAGCTTCATGACGGTGCTAGCAAAGGTTACAGGAAAACCAAAATCAGTTGCACGTATGCTCTGGGGACCATGAATGCCTGTGTGTCCGGTAGTTTCTGGGATACAGTATTTCAGTTTTGATCAAACCGGTGGCTAAGCTAAATGTCTGTCACTGTCGTCCCCATGGGCATGCAGCGGGTGAAATGTGAAAACGGGAAAAGCTGGCTTTAGCATGTAGGCCTCCCACGCTCATGACACACCTTGTACCAGGTGTCATCGCTCTGGATGGGTGCTGGGTCCCTCATCCTCTGAGCTTTTAACTTATGGTCCCTCTGTGCTTAAACATGCATGAAGTTATTATAGTGCCTCCACCCGCACACCTTTCAGCCATGACACTCTCTCTCTCTCTCTCTCTCCCCCATTGGCTCTTTCACCTCAATCTTTCTGTCACTTTCTGTGTTAGCCAGCCCCCCCACCCCCACCCTTATTACTTATCCTGCATCGCGGGTGTTTCTCTTCCTCTTTGTATACCTCTGTCTTTCCTTCCTGAATAAAAACTAGCACCGAAAATCCCTCTTTATGTCACCGTGCTTGCTTATATAAAAATCCAACTCTTCAAGATAAAAGGCTACTGAAAATAATACCAGCATTAGGGTTTCCTATTTCACAGCGTTTCACTTCTGAGGGGTCAGTGAATCTGCGTGATGTGGAATATTGAATATGAAGATGGGGAAGCGCCACAGTGTTTTTTCAGCATGTTTGCTCAGTAAACTCAGTGTTATTGGATCTACAAGCCTGCCATAGTGGTTGAAGGAAAAGGCCACATTCGGCTTACACTGCACCTCGAAAAGAAATTGAGGGGGATAATGGAGAAAAATTCAGGAGAACGTAAATACGGAATTGTGCAGAATAAGAAAACAGAGACTAAAGGTTCACCACTCCAAAACATAACACTAGAGATATATGAATTTATGCATAGGGAGATATTGCTTTACACATTAAATATTGGTATCATATTGTTATCTTCAGTTAAAGCAAAAGTAAGTCTACGCTGTGAAAATATAATGTGGTGCAGTGGAGCTTTGGAGTAAGCACTATTACATGCTACTATTTGACAATAGCAATTCATCCGTAGAGATCCATGAAATTGTCTATTAAATGTTATGGATATCCATTTAATTTTTGGTAAGACATTTTATGAAATCTAGGGATATCATCCTATTGAAAACAATGACGATCTGTACAAAAATGCATGTGAAAAAAGGCAGAATTCTTGTCCTGCCTTTATAGGAACAGCTGAGAAACACAAGGTCATGACGATCCATCTACAAACAAACAACATTAAATGACAACCCCTCTACTGACGAAATGCGACCATTTCTAGAGCAATTCAGCTGTATCCGTTTATTCGTGTCAGTTATGAGGTCAAGACCTTACAGCAAAACCCAATCAAGTCACTCCCTGTGAGCAAGCACTCGGCAACAGTAGGGAAAAAGAACTCCCTTTCAACATGAATCAATTTTAGGTCTAACTAGACAACACAGAGAAAAAGCAGTAACATATGTTTGCACTAGCCATTACTAACCAAACACTGATTCAGGCAAACCCTCTTCTCTCATGTGTAAGACCTAACCAAACAGCATCACTAGTCACAAATACTCCAACCTCCCAGTGTGCTGCACTTTCAGCAATCAGCAAGATCAACAATAAGGCTGCTTTAGACTTGGAAGTAGTCCGCTGGGACCCGAGCCCACCTAATAGTCTAATTAAAGCCATTGATTGCTTATATGAGCACACACAAGCACTGGACAGTTCCCACTAACAACCACCCACAGGACTAGTAATTAGCACAAATTCTGAGGTATGAGTCAGTTTCTGTTGCCTCATTTGCAGGGCAGAGGTGTTGTTTTGTTTATCATGACCTTTCCATGTTGTTCGTGTCGTATTGAATGCACTGTCACTCACCTGCAACTGTCCTTATCGGTCCTTAGCATCTGTGTCGAATCAGTGTTTGAATCTCTGTCCACTTTTTTTTCCCCCTCCAACATCCACAATGCTGCAGATGATTTGGCAGGACCAGCTGGGATGCTTTGCTGAATACTTTTGTGAGAGCTGTCTGGATTTGATGGCCTCCAGTGAAATCCATTGTCAAGATCACAAAAAAGTCAGACGCTTTACCTCTTTGGGCTGTCTTAGGCATGATTTTATATCCTGCTGTTTGTGAGTTGTGACTCTTGAACTTACCGAAGGGGAACCATTTTTAATGAATACCAGTTGTCCTGAAAAGGCGAATAGGCTTTTTTTTTTTCTTTCTTTTTGTGAATTATGTGATATAAATAGAGTGTGCTCCAACAAAGGACAAGACCTGTCTTGGGGTAATATATATCTGAGGACTCGTAACCTACAACTTGAGTTTTATCTTCTTGAATTTATAATAAGCGGGCATACACCATGGTAACAAAATTATTATATCTGATTATGTATGCATTAGAAAAACAATGCCACAAAATATAAAGACATGTCTTTGTTTGCTCTTCAACCAGATAACAAACAAAGCTAGAGTAGCAATTGCTACAGCCCAGGAGGCCCCCCGGAGAGGGTCACCATGGCATATTAGGAAGGAGACGTACGCATTGAGTTATCTTAGTGGACAGAAGGGCAGATTTATTTGAATGATGCAGCAAATGGATCCTCCCAGTCTCAATTAAGAGCCCAAGATATGAAAACACAGGTTAAGCCTCTGCAAAAAAGTATTAACAAAAAATGGAGAATATAAATTCAGAATTTCATCACAGACAATGAAATCTAGTGACAGAGGTCAAGAGGATTGTTTTGGCACAATGTGGGATGACAGTGCTGTCACGAAACATTCATTGGCGAGGACACAGCTGGTTTTCACCGCGCTCCGAGTAAATAAAAAGCTTGCTGATTTATAATACAAGGAAAAATAGAAGAAAACTTAATAGTGAACAAAGAAGGCATTTCTTAAACTCCTTCTAGGCTTACACAGAGGTAGAGTAAATTCAAAGGCAACATTATATGCTTTAATTTTTCTGGATGTGCTGAATACAAGAGGATATTGCTCAGAACTCTAACCGCTGCATATATTCCATAGGTAATACATACTCGGCCCATCAAACACTGCATGAGAAAAGCAGCACTGTGTGCCTAAACTCAGTAACACAGGGCGACAACCCATACTGCCACAAAAAAAAAAAAAAAAAAAAAAAAAATCTCTCTTTAGAAAAACATGCGGCAACTTCTTCAGAAGGTCTGCGGTGGAACACAATGCATCATTTGTTACGTGCCATTTTGTTCAGCTGGCCAATAAACCTCTTTAAAACTGAATGCAGCTTGATTTTTGCGAAATGTTACCTACTGTATACCGACAGCAGACCAACACAATGCTTAATCACTCGTGCGCACCATGTGAGAAAGAAAGAGAGAGAGAGAAGAGAGAGGTTTGTATTTACTGGCAGGAAAAGGACCCGTATTATAGCTGAGCTGGGCACTAAGCTGCGTCCAGGTGTTCGACTCTTTCCAGGTGGCCGTGTAATACTCTTGCCGACCCAGATCATGGCAATCATGGAGCTGGCAGAGATGGCTCACTGCCGACACCAGTGTAGCGCCTGGGTAATATGCCAAGTTGGCAGCGACATGCCTGAAAAGCAGGCGGGCAAACAGGCAGAGAGTCTCGAATGCTCCTGGAGTGGAAAGATGGTGGTGAACCTTTCGTTTTCTTTTCAGAATTCATGAAAATGTCACAGTCTGGTACAAGGCCTGTCTGATTTTGTGACTTGTCAGTGTTAGGAGTGTTGGTACATCATGACCAGAGCTCTGTGTAATAGCAAGTGTTTCATCATTTCACTTAGTGCAATGATGCACTTAGCCTGCCTTCATGGATCATCCTGAGGCATTATTTTCTGTTTTACTGCAGTATTTTTGTGTTTGAGTGACCTACGGCTCAGCCGCCTACAAATATATCTCCTGTCAAAGACTGTCAACATGCTATATCATGTTCACTCAAAAGTCACAGCCAGAGATGTGATCTTTATTAGCCCAGGAAGCCAGAGTTATATGAAGCCTGACTCTGGCCTGTAGAGCCTGGGCACTCTGTGCTCCACAGTGTAAGTAGCTTGGCTGGCAGGCAGCCACAGACGAGCGCTGCTGTGTTTCTGCTTGCCATCCTCTTAGTTGACTGCATGGTAATTACCGTCTCAATGCAGGAAGAAAAAGCAGCTTTTGGTAGGAGGATTGAGACAGAAAAGGGGGAGAAAAAAATGTGGGAGTGTGTGGCTTAGCAGCTTAATGAACATGTCAGATGTATTTAAACAAATGGATTACCACATCTGTATACACTTGGCTGTATCGAGCAAAAAATACTTGTGGATACGGAAAACATTCACTGGAGAAGCCCCAAAAATAGCAGTGGAAAATATCATGTCTGCATTAGTGCGTATAAAGTAAATCAGATGGATTAGAAATTCATAGTGCTTGCAGACAGGCAGGCACGCAGCTCCTCCCTTCACTAGCAGCTGAAGTAATTAACATTCACAACACTGAAAAAACACTTCATAATGAATTTTGAGGTCAATGAAGCTCCTGTTACAACAGCACTGGAGTATCAAACAGTTATAAATCTTAACCTGGCCGGCACACGCTAACGTTAACCAATTAAAGATTAGCAATTATCTGGTAGCCACATAGGCTACCTGTACGTTCTCGTTAAGATAGCAGCTAGTTGCTACAGCTAACAATAAAACAGTAGTGTTAATGTGGGCGCTAGGCAGCAAACGTTATCAGTCCTGCCCATCAGTAATGATAATAGTATTAAATCAACAGGATAACACAATTATTTGTCTATAAAATGCTACGTTTCCCTTAAAGTCGAAGATTAAAGCAGAGAGAAGTCTAGCAGCAACTAGACTGCAACAGTGGTGGCCTACCTTACCAACTGTATTTGATTTGCAATGAAATATGGTGCCAAATTTTTATTAGAAAAATGTATATATATTGATTTTGAAAGTCTATTACCGTGACAACGCCAAATACCCAAATACCTCACATTTGCATCAAAGAATAAAAGACATCCTGCATGCCCTCCAAACTGCGGGATTTCTACTTGTCAAGATTTTTCATTTTGAAACCTTATTTTTATCCTTAACTGTGTTGTTCCCAGATTCCATTTCTTGCAGCTTTTTGTCCTGACCCTACATTAATGCTTTACCTGAGCTGTCAATGTCAATACATTGACTAAATGAATAATAGATGCTCTTTTGTCATATCCTTGTGCCAAGGCATCTTCCCAGCTCAGAGATGCCAATAAAAAAAGCAATTTGAAAGTTGACCTCAACATTTGTCATATTGAGAAGCCCCCCCCCATTACTTAATGGCAATGGCAATCATTTAGCAGACAAACTCCTCCACGCCTTTTATAATCAATGGGGAGAGTCAAAGCTACACAGTTTACATTGACTGCGTGCAGTTCTACATCCACAGTAATTCCCATTTGTAAAGAAATGTTGAAGGTGTATATCAGCACACTTGACATTTGCTCGTGAACCTCACTTAAAGCCGTGGGCATGTATCTCGAGCCTTGTTTGTAGCCTCAAGCAATGTTTGTCAAGACACATTATCTCCAGTTGGCTGTAGTAAAATAATCCCTTCACTGCTAGTTAGGAAATGGTGTAAACTCGAAACCTCCTAGCACTTGAGAAGGGCTAAAAAGCAGCTTGGAATAAGATATTTATGTTACTGAGTTTACTTTGTTTTGTTTTGTTTTTTTGAATTGTAGAGAGATCTGCAGTTTGACTGCATGACTTCAGAAGTCATCTCTTGTGACTGATGGTTGAACTAAGAAACAAAATCAAATCTGTTAACAGGAACGTTAAAACATTTAATCAGACACACTGTTACTCCAGAATATCATACTGAAGCTCTGTGCCACAATAAAATTCATTTTTACGCCCTCCTCTAAACATGTCCAACACTGACGTCTGTACATGTGTTACTGTGTAACTCATACTCCTTGCCATGATTCTAACGGACATGACTCACTTGTGTTAGACGCATTAGAGCAAGATGGTCCTGACTAATCAGCACATCATTGAGCAGCTGAGCGGTAGAGTGCCAGTTGCGTGCGAAAGGGGACGAGAGCCTCTACCCCAAAGAGATGGCCAGTTAAACGGACCAATTGGAAGTGAGTGAGCCTGAATGTCTACCCGTTGTGGAGCTCGGGAAACGCCACTTCTACTCATTGCTCATTCTGGACGATGCAAGACCCATTATTCTTGCAGTCATTACTAAGCAGAATGTCAATAGCTTATTAGAGAGAGAGAGACATGAGAAGGGAGATGGATGGAGGAGTGAGGAAGCAAGGTGAGAGGATAGAGGAAAGGAGGAAAGAAAGAGCCATCAGTAGAACCCTGCATCCAAAATTTCTCGTTCAAAATCGCAAAAAAAAAAAAGATAAACACAGGTCAAAGCGTGGTGTTTGAGCATACACGCTACAACAACAGATGTTAAGTTCCATGTTTGTGCCGTAATTTATTTTTAATGGGTTGATAATGTGCCAACACCCACATTATTTCCCAGCCTTTTTTCACCTTTATCTCTCTCACTAACTAACCTGGACATCTAACTAAAAATGCCATCAAAATTCTCAGAAAGCATTTTATCGGTGTCCGATTGCATTAACACTAAGAGCCCGCTTCCTCTGCTCCGTCTCTCTTTCATTCTTTTCTCTTTCACTCTTTTTTTATTTTAGCTCTTTCGCTTGCTCTCGCTCTTTTGCTCCTGTGTCTGTTTCTCTCACAGCATTGTACAAATGTTTCTCTTGTCTAAGGAACCGTTCCATATGTTTGCAATCACTCTGGCTCCCTTGCCTGCACAGATCATTTAGCAAGCTCCCTCATACATTTCAATTAGGCCCACCTAGCGCAGCCACAGACACGGGGAAGCAATATTGATTTCTTGATATCCTGTGCGTGGGTCGGCCCAAATTAACGCTTGTACTGGGGAATATGATATATCCATAACAATTCACTTGTGTTTGTCACCATATGTGTGATATGCTGCGAGATTGTTAATACACAGGGAAATGGCAAGTATTTAACTAACTAAAAATCATGTCAGTGTCAATGCACTACAGTGGACGTCACTGTATGATAACATGGTAGAAGATATACTGTAGCTCTGATGCAAACACTGCTGTGCAAAAATGAGCATTCATGCCTTAACATTACAAAATCTGCCTTCATCCTGAAATATACTTATGATTTAATTATTGCCAGCTTCTAAATGGGTTTGGTTGCGGTTTGTTGGGGGAGCAGCTACTTAATGTTGGCTGTCAGTCAGACTCTACCACCTCATCCATTCATGACTCTCTGTTAGGGCCCCGAGAGAGTGATCATTCAAAGTTCAGGAGACAGGGATATTACATCAAAGCACTGATGAGACTTTGGAATCTAGGGACACAGTTGTTTACGCTTAAATTCGATATGCTTTCTAACTCTTCATTTCTACACTTGCTTAAAGCTGGGATAGGATACATATGTTTGGCATTATTGGACCAAAAAAAAAATCCATAAAAACTGAATGGAAATGTTTCAGCATATAGTAATTTAAGTGTTCTGAGAGGTATTTAGATTTCTGCACTTCTTTAGGGCCCTAATCATAGTTTTGTTGTTGTTGTTTTTGTTTGAAAACAAGTGAAAGTGAAAAAGTGATGCTGCAGGCTAGTCCAGCTTCCTGAAATTTAATTGCAGTAACTCAAAATGGTGCTCAGTACTTTGTATGGCCCCCACGTGCTTGTATGCATGCCTGACAATGTCGGGCCATGCGCCTAATAAGATGACGGATGGTGTCCTGGGGGATCTCCACCCAGATCTGGACCAGGGCATCACTGGACAGTCTGAGGTACAACCTGGTGCTGTCGGATGGACCAAAACGTAATGTCCCAGAGGTGTTCTGTTGGATTTAGGTCAGGCGAGTGTGTGGGCCAGTCAGTGGTGTTAGTTCTGGGCATCAGCAGGCACCCAACACCCAGCGTAGAGTCTGATTTTTTATTTATTTATTTTTTACTTTTTTGATCAGTGTATATTTAAAAAAGGTTTTCATCCATAATACAAATGCCTGTTAACCAAAACTTAAAGCCTAAGTTAGAGGCTGACCCATCCCATCCTGTCCAGCCATTTCTATGAACAGCACACAGTATACTGTAATTAATTTTAATGCCTTTAATATCTAAAGACATTCCGCCCAGACTACCCTCTAGGTTTCACCACATAAAAGCTTGGCCAGCCTCCATGTAGTTCCTTTGCATACAGATTATATCAAGCAAAGATAACCGAGAACATTACTATGAACATAAAACTCAAATTTAAATAGTATATCCCCACTCTTTCTCTAAAGATTTAATAGGGATGATATATGGTAACTTAGTGACATTTAATTGCGTTACAGAGGTCATTTGTAGTTAATGTTGAATAATTGCACCAGTCGAGTAGATGTCTTGGCATTGCCCTCTTATAAAGATACATGTCCAGTCTTGTGGTTTATCACTGTGGGTCAGATCTATGGGTGGGGGCAGCCCACATAGAGTCTGACATTTCTAGTAATTATCTTTATGAAGACGGGAGGCCTCTCAATTACAGCCATGCTTGATTAAAACTAATGGCGCTCCCTCTCGGGCCAGTGGGCTGGCTGACGGCAATGCCATCAAGTTCCTTTTTTGCTGGAATGGGATGCTATGCAAAAACGGTGGTATTCTTCATTGTACCAAAAAAGTTAAATTAGGAATTGCTCGCCACATTGCACGTATTTAATATGAAGACCATGTGTAAATGCACATTTCTAGCAGGTGTCACATGGTAGGTATCTTGAATCCCTTTTCCTTTTTCTTTAAGCAATGAAAACTAAAGCAACTACAGTTTGACTATGGTTTATATTTATTAAGGTAAATATACTGTAAGGCCATTGTTATCTCTTCTATAAGTAAAGGCTATCCTTTTTTTTCCACATGGAGGTTGTGTCTTGCCTTCCTGCGTAATGACAGTCTTAATGGAAAACAAAACTGGCTCTCTGGGGAGTGTGATGGTCAGGCTGGCCATTACAGAGTCACTCAATAGCAGCTGATTGACTCACTCCCCTGCTCCACTATATGCCTGTTAAGCGGCTGCTCAGCGTCAATGCAGTGCTCTGGGCACCAGCAGTATCCCTGGTCCTTGCTGCTATAGGCCACTGGATAAAGTGCTTACCTTGATTTAGTAAACTAAACAGCTGTGGGCCTCATTTGGGATTGATAGGGATATATATTATATCAGAGAGAAGTACTGAAAAAAAAAAAAAAGTCAAGGAGATTCCAATACAAGCACACACATAAGCACAACATATCTGAAACAATAGAGCCAGACCGGTATATGATTTTTAAGACCGATACCAGCACCAATATTTGGTGATTTAAAAAAATTGATATAATGGCCAATATTTTTTTTTCTTTCAGACACGTTTGTTGTGTGTAATTATTTATGAGTCATTACTAGGATAATATAACAATGCGGTTTAAAAATAAACTTGTTTATGCTCTGCCAGACTCTGCTTGGATCAGCTGGTTGTTGGATGTGCCGTTGGGAACTATGGAGACTTAGCTGAACTCATAGCCATATTCCTGCCCATGGAGCCATTTGAAGATGAGTGCTTTGTCACATGCTTCATTATCATGCTGGAAGTACAGCATGTGACCACAAAACTGTGCTTCTTATCAGCAACAATACACTGCTGCTTTCACAGTGACCCTTGATTTGTATTGAAGGGCCAGCTATGTGCAAAGGAAACACTCCTTGGACCATTATACTACTATTTGCCTCTTTTGCCAGAATGCAGGTGAAGCCATGGACTGATGCAACATTCGGTTGTATCCTAAGTAATATATCATTTGATATATCAGTTTTCCTTTCAAATTTATACTATTTTTAACGATGTGATGTGCAGGTCTTGCACTTACATGTTCTTTGTTATGTTGACGCTGCAATTGTGTGCAGTTGTGCTCATTATAGATATAATGAGCAAGGGAAACAATATAATGTTACATGAGAGCAACGGGTTTATCTCTGCACAATCTACTTTTCGGAAGGCAACTTTGTTGATTTTTTTCTTTTTTTTTTTTAAAGCGAAAATATCAGACTATGATAAAAAGATTTCGACATAGATTCACACAGTACAACCGCAATGGCCCCAAATGGCAGCATATTTATTTTAACAATAACAGAATAGTAGATACTTGGCCGCGGGGTTTGTGACAATCGAGGGACAGACGCATTCGGGGGGCTGTGACCAAAGTCACATGGTCCAATTTTGCATTCTGATTTGTTCTAAGGACATGGAGGCTTTTACCGGCAATAGGAAATCGCGGTTGAAGGCTTTAGATAATTTAGACTAGTCAGACACAGTTATTTAACGGCTCATGATGTGACATGATTGATTGGTGTATAGTACCTCTGGCAGTACTATTCGGGGGACCGGATGGAAAGCTCTAGCGGGCCAGATGTGGCCCGTGGGCTGCCAGTTGGCGTTCCCTGATGTACAACATTCAGCACCCTGTCCTAAAGCCTGATAAGAAGAAGGAGAGGACCACTGCTGCACTTAAATTCATGCTTTTTGTTTTGCCATTTGCTGTTAGCTTAAATGATCCCAGCCATTGCAAGTGTATTGTTTTGTACATCTCAATGACAGGTTGCTTTTCTCCACAAAAACTGCTGACTGATTTATTTTTTTCTTTTGGGGTGGTGTGTGAAATTTAAATAACACAGTGTCTGAAAGAAAACAGCTATTTGTGAAATGCTGCCAAGCTGTCATTGTCACCACTGCCATCATGCTAGTGTTTGTTAAAATAGTGCGCAAATTTCTCTTTTTAAAGCATTTTCATATTGACAAATGTTTTGGTAATTTGATTACCTACCTCTGGGGTACAGCGGTTACTGAGGTTTTCCTCTGTACCTACCAAATAAATTCATGTCCTGTCTCATACAAGCAAGCAAACAAACAAACAAAAAATGCCTGTTCAATTGTGCTTTAGTGGAAAGTGATATCTTAATGTTCACCCACAAATATATAGGCACGTACGCATACACACCGGGAGACACAGCAGCACAATTTCTGTCATTCCTTTCTCCATTTCCCATGTTCCTGCAACCTCAGGGAATCTGATCACCTCCTGATGTGAGGCTTAGAAGCTGTAATGCAATAGACAGTCAACATATATTTCCCCAGTGAGACGGCCGCAGCTAAAACTTCATATTCTTCAGCGACCGCACGGCTGAGGAAAGGATGGCTGCAGGACATCTAGAGGAAGAGTCAAGGAGATGGATGGATGGATACATAGATAAATGTATAGACATATATACAAGCCATTCTTCAATATTGAAATTACTGGCAGATAAAAGTAGGACAGTTCAGTTCAAATCAAACAAGGCCAGAGACTGTAGCCGAGCGTTCTGAAACAGAGGCGAGCAAGACCGTGAACCTCTCTTACTTGTCTCTCTTACATGACTAGCGTTTGGCAGTCCTTAAACACTGAACTGGCTAATGACACCCAATCATATCAGTGGGAGGAAACAGAGCTTGCCCCTGCATCGTCTGGCAAGAAGAAATATGAAAAAGAAATACTGAAAGAGAGTAAGCCAGAAACATAAGGAGGGAGAGAGATGCAGAAATGAGAAAAAAATAACAAGAAAACAACTAGAAAATTGAGAAAAAAAACCAGACAAACAATAGCGGCTTGGTTTAGTCTCACAAACAAGGACACAAAGAGTCAAAGAGGAAGATACAGACCAGTCCCACACAAAACTAAAAGATCACAATTCGATGTACTGTTTCTAGTTTCTATGGACAAAGCAATGCTTTGTAGTGCCTACTTGTGGACCAAATTAGTGGAACAACATTTCTGTTTATTTAACTCATAAAAATAAAAAATATCCAGTACATTTTTTGGTAACAAATTAAAGAAAATTGAATATATCTGAATAAAAACTTTAAAAGTTTTTTTATGACACACAACAGTTAAAATTTTTAATTCTCAGCTTGGCAAATGTGAGGTTTTGCTACTTTTTTCCTCCTGTTTGTTCCTCTTGGAAGTAGTGCAGAGCATTTAGTAATTGTGACATTTAGAGGAACACAACTGATGGCAATCAAGTTAATAATGATGCATCAATAATCTTTATGACAGCAGTCTTTGAATCACAGAGAACGCTTAAAACTAAGAGAACCCAAAACACTCAATGCCTTGATGCCACTTTGTCACACGTGTTTGTTAGTGTGAGTTCCACACTTGGAAGTTGCGTCCCTGCTCATAGACACAGCAAGACATGTATATGTGTGTGAATTTCTGTATGAATGAATCATAGATAAAAGCAATGCAAATGTACATGCAAAGTCATAAAGATATGATTAGGAAAACACCAATAGCGCTATCTTCATACTCAAACACAAACTGAATCCAGATAGAGAATATCACCCACAATAATAAATATTCAGACTGGGGGGAGATAAAGGAACAAAATAAAAGAAGTCAGATTATCCAGTGAGAGAAACCATATGCGTGCCATGCACGTCCATGAACACGTGCGTGCGTAAATGTTCAACAAAGCCCGGCAGTGAGGTGGAGGAGAGAGAAAAGCCATCTGAGCCAGAAGCGTGGGAGCCAAGGCGTCGCATAATACTTGAGGAAATGCATCAGCAACAAAGAGGAACCAGGTGTAATACACTCATGAATAAATATGCTGAGGGCTAGAATTGATCATTAGTGTTATCTGGAGGAGGTTAAAAAAAAAAAAAAAAAAAATCAACAACAACAAAAAAAAGGATGAATAGAGGCCCTGCAATTTGGTGAGTGGTATCCAAGCATGTGATGATCCTTGAGAGATGCTTTCTATTGTCAGTGGTGGTGGCACTTTTTGGTTTTTGCCTCCGCAATCTGATTACTTCCTTTTCTTGTTCCATTTAAGTGCTTTTAGCCAAATGTAAACCTGTCCTTGCTTTAAAATATGAATTATAATTGTAGTTTGTGTATTGGTTTGTATGTCTCCACTATCTGCTTTTCCCAAGTCATAAATTATGATGATGTAAGCAAAACATAAGCCCCTTCTTCACAGCGCACCAATTATACTTTGTTTCATGCTGCACCAAAACTAAGCTGGACATAAATGCTCCTGGGCTTTCATGTCATACACTGTGATGTAAGGCCAGCGAACAAAAGGTTGTCTATACCCTGCCTCGGCTAAAGCGTGGAGCAGCACGGTTCTTAATTGGCGCTCTGATCAGAGAGGGATCTGGGCTGTGGGACCCGCAGCTCCCAGCAACACCGTCTTCCTGGAGACGTAAGGGTGCTGCTCCTGTCTTTCTTGATTAATGACCTCTCCCACTGACCTCTTCCGTGATTCCTGGCAGGCTCCTCGGTGAAGCCGGCTAAAGCAAAGAGTGTATACAGCATGCATGGATACGCAAGCCTACATATCTATTAGAGCAAGCATAAATACAGTCACATAGTTGGGTTTAATGAGTAGAAGAAGTAGGGCAGCACCTCTGTTTGAAAGGAAAGCAAGTTTGTTGGCCATCGCTGACAGTACACACACACAAACACAAACACGTGCACACTCTAACTTACATTCATCATCCTGCAATGGCTGCTCAAATGAAATATAGATGACCTGAAATGCACCTGTTGTTAAGCATCTGCGGGAAACTGAAACAAACACTGCACTGCATATTCCCCATGCAGCCCTATTTTGTCGTTGGGTCAGCACCATTTCTGTTGGCTGTTATTTATTCTAAGGTTCCAGTAATAAATCTGATTCCTTTACGCTGATGTGCTTGTACTGTGGGTACCAGTGAGCATGATGCAATATGCAAATTGAGAAGTCAGAACTCTCTCTTTGGGGCAATCAAATGACCTACTATGGAATATTGAAGCGGTAAATGAACTGCATGAGATGCAATGAAATTCAGTTTACTTTCAGTCGTCCTATATCCCATATTCTCCAGGGAATCTTAAGGTTTTCTTTAATCTCATCCTTATGGTATACCAATCACTGTATAATGCATACTATGCTGTCTTTGTTCCAGCGTAGGCACTGTGTGTAAAACTGTACGGACATCTGTATTTCCATGCTGTCTGTGTATGTGACTCCCACAAAGTAACCTGTATCTGCCCACTCCTAACTAAGCATCATAATTGTTGTGGATCACTTTTTTTTAAGTAGGACTGTAGATTCACCGGTTTGTTTGGTTGATAAGATCTCACTGAATTGAATTCTCACTGGTTAGACAAACACCTGTGTTACTCTCGTAAGGACAAACAATACGGATACGATAGCTTTCCAGAAATCATCCATTTGTGAGAACTTTAAGGTTCCCCACCTTAATGGAGACTGCTTGGACTAATTTAAATTTTTTACATAAATGTTCATTTTATTTATATATATATATATATATATATATATATATATATATATATATATATATATATATATATATATATATATATATATATATATATATATACACTGCTAAAAAAAAAAAGGGAACACTCAAATAACACATCCTAGATCTGAATGAAATATTTTCATTGAATACTTTGTTCTGTACAAAGTTGAATGTGCTGACAACAAAATCACACAAAAATCATCAATGGAAATCAAATTTATTAACCAATGGAGGCCTGGATTTGGAGTCACACACAAAATTAAAGTGGAAAAACACACTACAGGCTGATCCAACTTTGATGTAATTTCCTTAAAACAAGTCAAAATGAGGCTCAGTATTGTGTGTGGCCTCCACGTGCCTGTGTGACCTCCCTACAACGCCTGGGTATGCTCCTGATGAGGTGGCGGATGGTCTCCTGAGGGATCTCTTCCCAGACCTGGACCAAAGCATCCGCCAACTCCTGGACAGTCTGTGGTGCAACGTGACATTGGTGGATGGAGTGAGACATGATGTCCCAGATGTGCTCAATCGGATTCAGGTCTGGGGAACAGGTGGGCCAGTCCATAGCTTTAATGCCTTCATCTTGCAGGAACTGCTGACACACTCCAGCCACATGAGGTCTAGCATTGTCCTGTATTAGGAGGAACCCAGGGCCAACCGCACCAGCATATGGTCTCACAAGGGGTCCGAGGATCTCATCTTGGTACCTAATGGCAGTCATGCTACCTCTGGCGAGCACATGGAGGGCTGTGCGGCCCTCCAAAGAAATGCCACCATACACCATTACTGACCCACTGCCAAATTGGTCATGCTGAAGGATGTTGCAGGCAGCAGATCGTTCTCCACGATATCTCCAGACTCTGTCACGTCTGTCACATGTGCTCAGTGTGAACCTGCTTTCATCTGTGAAGAGCACAGGGTGCCAGTGGCGAATTTGCCAATCCTGGTGTTCTCTGGCAAATGCCAAGCATCTTGCACGGTGTTGGGCTGTGAGCACAACCCCCATCTGTGGACGTCGGGCCCTCATACCATCCTCATGGAGTCGGTTTCTAACCGTTTGTGCAGACACATGCACATTTGTGGCCTGCTGGAGGTCATTTTGCAGGGCTCTGGCAGTGCTCCTCCTGTTCCTCCTTGCACAGAGGCAGAGGTAGCGGTCCTGCTGCTGGGTTGTTGCCCTCCTACGGCCTCCTCCACATCTCCTGGTGTACTGGCCTGTCTCCTGGTAGTGCCTCCAGCCTCTGGACACTACGCTGACAGACACAGCAAACCTTCTTGCCACAGCTCACATTGATGTGCCATCCTGGATGAGCTGCACTACCTGAGCCACTTGTGTGGGTTGTAGAGTCCGTCTCATGCTACCACGAGTGTGAAAGCACCACCAACATTCAAAAGTGACCAAAACATCAGCCAGAAAGCATAGGTACTGAGAAGTGGTCTGTGGTCCCCACCTGCAGAACCACTCCTTTATTGAGTGTGTCTTGCTAATTGCCAATAATTTCCACCTGTTGTCTATTCCATTTGCACAGCAGCATGTGAAATTGATCGTCAATCAGTGTTGCTTCCTAAGTGGACAGTTTGATTTCACAGAAGTTTGATTTACTTGGAGTTATATTGTGTTGTTTAAGTGTTTCCTTTATTTTTTTGAGCAGTGTGTGTATATATATATATATATATAATATATATATATATATATATATATATATATATATATATATATATATATATATATAATGTATATATATATATATATAATGTATATATATATATATGTATATATATATGTATATAATATATGTATGTGTGTGTGTGTGTGTGTGTGTGGTTTCACTAATTAATGCCATAACACATAAGTTTTTGTTAAAACAGATTTCAAAACATCAACACAGAAAAAACACACAAAAACATATGAACTATTTTTACTGATATATCTGCATTTATAATCACTGATAAATGGAAAACTAAAAAAGTACAAACGAGACAGAAAAAACACCCTTAAAACCAAGCTTTGAGTGTTGGTGTTGCATAGTTGGTCAACCATAGGACACTTTGCAACTTCTCTGTTGGCAACGTGTTTGGAACGCCGCAAACATGATTCGGGCAGAGCGTAAATGTGTAATCCATGACTTCTTGTGACAATAAAACAAGATGATTTTCATGCTGCCCTGTCATATTTTCTTAGTAAGGACACAAATAATTACAATCTGTTTATGTTTTGTGCGTCTGAAAGGGAAAAAAAATATCGGATTTTTAAGTCACCAAATATCAATATTGGTGGTGTTCTTAAAAATCGTATATTGATTGGGCAGTACTTGCAACAAATTATATCACCTAAAAATGGTTGTTCCAGGAACTTTTCATGTTTCATGCTAGAGGGCCGGAGTATAAATCTATCAGAATGGGCATATATTAGTATGCTGTGGTCTTGTAACTGTTTTATAACCGTGAGCTTGTCTAAGAAAAGCTTCAGCAGCTCCACTGTCTGTCAGTACATGATGACACACACACACACACACACACACACAAAACAATGGACTGGCAGAAAAGTACTCCTGATTTCACCTTCTGACATGGACATAAGAAAAAAAAAATACATGTTGTGTAACAGGTAAGAATACACTGTTTAGACTTTATGTAAGATAATTCACAAAATGTTAAAGCCACTGTATTTGCCCTGAGACATTAACACACACCTAATAAATACAACCTCCATCACAGTAACAGCAAAGAGTCTTCATCTGTAACGGTGTGCACCACCTCCCCCAACCATCCCCTCACCGCTAATTATCCAGAAGATGGATTACATCACGGGATATAATAGAGAGAAGCACCATTACACAGTACAACACCAGAAAAAAAATCACTCAGCTCATCTGCCAATTTAGTTCCACATTATTATTAACCAAAGAGGTAGAAGTCACTCACTGTCAGCACTGAAAAACAATGATCATTCAAGCCTTTGAAATGTTAGAATGGAGAGTGTACCGCGAAATAAATACACATATTTAAAATAAAATAGATGAGCTTGGAAAGGCATACACGGAACTGACTTATATAAATACATATTAGGACAGTATGTGTTGTGTGGTTTTCTTTTTTAGGATTTTGGAGGCTAAGCTCTTTAAAACCTGTAACAGCTACAGGTCTCTCTGTAGAGCAAAATCAAAGAGGTAGATGCATCCCAGCGAGGCAGCGAAATTTAGAGAAGTGAAGTGCCAGGTAAGGTACTACTGTTGGCTCTGCTGCTGCCACCACTTCTTCAGTGCTGCTCTCCAAACTAATCCGGATATTTGAAAATCACCAGAAAACTGCTGGAAAAATAGCAAGGGCTTGAAAGAAAGAAAAAAAAAAAACAAAGGTACAATGGGATCCAAGAACGTGTCTATGAAGGCTGGCAACATTTAAAAAGTCTTTTTTTTTTTTTCCCCCACTAAATATTCAACTTCTGTTGCCGTGGCAACCGAGAAAGGGTGATTTGGGGGGGGGATCAACATACAAAAGCCTCATTAGAAACCGTGATCTTCGAAAACTCACCACACTTGGACCGAGCTTTTCTCTCTGTTTTATTTTTTTGGATGCCCCAAGGCAAAAATGACATGCATGACAAGTTGGTATACAGACTTGTTTATCACTTCAGAGTCGAGGCAGAATGTATAATGTATCGTGTTTGCTCTCTGCCGTTGTTAATTCATGCTGTAACTAGCTCCCAAAAAAAAAAAAAAAAAGAAATCCTTTTGGAGGAAAGTCGTTAAAGCTAAGCTGTTTGCTCCAGTGATGATATAACCCATGTGTGGGGAAGTATTCACTGAGATCAAATCACCTCCTATGGTACTTCACCATATCTAGCATTCTTTCAGTCACCTATTATCTCTAACTTTCTCTCTGTCTTTGTATCCCTACTTTTATAACTCTCTTCCCTTCACTGCCTCTCTGTCCCCTCTATCCCCTTTAATCCCCTTATCCCTCTCCCTCCTCCCCAGATGAGGTGGTCTGGCCCTGGCCTGGCTATTTCACTCCCTTCTAATCACTGTCCCTCCCCCTCCACTGTCACCTGATTTGCACACTCCATGAACTGGAACGTCTCGATGGCTGGTATTCCCCTTAGCGTTCGCCCAATGGGCCGTCCCAGTGCCCTCGTGCCACCTTGAACACATCATCAGCCCTGATGACCGTGAAGACGGGAGGCATATGCATTTGCACACACACACCGTCAAGCTCAAAATAATAATTGCGCTCGCCTCGCTTGCTCACACACGTTCTCTCACCCTTTCTGTCTCACAAAAGAGCGATCACAGGCATGCTGTCTAAGTTGCCACGGGCTCTCTCTCGCTCTCACATGCGTGTACATCCTGTCAAGGGACTAGGTGTTAGATGAAGTTTGAAGCTTGATGATCATCATCAGAACAGTCAGAGACGTCTACCTATGTGTTGGGGGAACTGAGCTGCCACTGTCTGTGTAGAAAGCATCTATGGATGAAGACAGACATTTATTCCCACGTCGAAGAGTGGAGAGGAGTACCACGGCTAATCATACGTATGTCAGAGTCAGATATTGAATTCTTCTTTCCTAAAGCAGAGTAAACTGGTTGACTTAAAGGCATATATTCCATCACATGCTGTAGTCTCTTCAAGAGATACCTCCCTTAAATTTTTCACAGTCCAACCAGTGACCTCTGGTGCTAATTCACCAGTAAGCCATTCACCAAGGACGGCAGTCCCCAACGGGCTTAGTGCAGGATGCCTGCTTGTGTTTTTGTCACAGTGGGGAGGTCTGAGTCATTGTTCACTTGGCCTAAGCCAGTTTTGGCCAGGGAGAGTCAGGCTGATAGGATGCACTGGAGAATGCTGCCTGTCTCATGATCCAAGGGCTGGCCTAATTTGTAATTACCTTCTGCAGTGTTCTGGAAGACTGCAGTTTGTGCTTGTCCAGGATGTGGATTATCTAGTGTACTGAGATGGCAGGGTCATGTACATGCGTGTACACATGCACGCACAAGCACACTCGCACTCAGACGCACACTCCACTAGCAAGAAACTGATGACTTTCCACAGTCTAGCACCCGACAGACCGAGGCAGCCATGTTCGTAATTCGATTTTCCTGTCATGGCATTGTTAAATTTTTAATCAAACCTCTGTGTGCTACCTGCATTCCCCACAATGGATTACATTTAATTGTATAAATTGAATTTGGAGCTAAGAATGAGTGAAGAGTAAACTTGGATCTAGGCAAGGCTACCATGTTGGCTGTTCTGCTGAATCCTTTGAAGTAGACAATTTGGTGTGCAATCCAGTGGATGCTGTGTTTTATTTTTTTTCTGTTTTTCATTAAATGAAGATGACTATGGTTATGTAGGATGGACTGAATCAAAATGCTCCACAGATTGTCTTTTCAATCCATGTGGCTATTGAGTGAAATTGCCCTGCTAAACTCAATTTTTAAGTCATAAGACACTCTACTCTATTATATGTGCGCGTATAGGGGAACTGTTCCACAGGAACGAGGCTAGGGATTAAATATGGATAAAGTAGCAGTTCTGTTAAGTTGAATATGTGAGGGGAAACGAGGAGCTCTTGATTGATCTCATCTCGCAACTGTCTACCTTTGATTTTTTTTTTTAGTGTCAGACAAATTATTTGACTGCACTTCAGGAGCTCAGGAAACCATGCTTATTTATAATTAAATGATTTAAAGTGACAGTGCACTGTGTTCCTTTTACACTCCTGTGTTCTACATCAAAGGATCAAGACAAAAGCAACTCATATTTGGCAGGTAGTGCTGCTCTCTGTTAATAGAAATGCATCTGCAAGAATGATCAGCCGAGTTTACGGAGCTACACGGGTGGCTGTGCTGCGGACAGTCAGAGTGCGATTCGGAGGCTTCCACCTAATGCTAGATGACCAAGCGCCTTGTGTGGAAAGAAGAAGACACTGACACTGCAGCCTCCAGCGGCCTTAAACTGAAAGCAAATATTGCCAGAGAGGAAAAAAATAACAGGGGAGGAAAAGAGCATTACTTCCTGGCAGGGTTGACTTCACACATAAGAAGAGGCATGCTGCTCTACTGGCTCTGACCCACATAGGAGCAGAGTAAGGTCTGACCCACCAACGATAGACACGTAGAGTGGATGTGACTGCATCAGGAAGAGAGTGTGATGGAAGAGGTGAACTACCAGAGCATTCAGAAACCTAGGGTGTTTCACTAAAGGGGAAGGACTCAGCCCACTGAGAGGGCTTTGTGACACCAAGTGTGACACAAGTAGCCCAATCAGCCACAGTGCCACAGTGGGAGATGTGGAAAAAAAAAAAAATCAAGAAAGACCCAGTTATAGGAAGTAGGTGATTAAGGAAAGAGGAAAAGAAAAAACTGTCATAATACGCTAACGTACACAAGTTCTCTTTTGGGGGGACTGAATGACTGGAGCTTATGAATTTAGATTTGTTTTTGAGTCTCAGTTAACAGGGGCAACAACCGAAACACTTAAGTAATTCTGTTTCCCATCTGTTATCAGCGAGATTTTTAATGAGTAAAACCTGACAGTGCGTAGTGTTGAAACCTTTAAAGGATGCTCCGTGACTGCAATCTGCTGCCTCAGATATTCACAATAATATCCTCAATTGGCCATTAAAGAATGTGTATCTGACGGTGTGCAAATCCCAGGGTCAGCATCACGCATTACTGGGAGTACTGGGAAAGGCATTTAGCTGCTGCACGAGTTCACCAAGAGAAGATGTTGGCCTTTTGATTCACAGTTTCATTAAACTGAATACTCTTCTGTATGAACCACCTGAGTCCTGGCCAGGGTTATTATAGTTAACGAAAACGAACGAAATAACGAAAACTGAAATTGAAAAAACATTGTCGTTAACTGAAATAAATAAAAACTATAATTAAAAGGAAAAAACGATAACTAATTAAAACTGAATTGTGAGTTTACAAAACTAACTAAAACTAACTGAAATTATCGATAAACTGACTTTCATTTACTTGTTTTTTTGGGGGGGGGGGGGGGGGGGTTTAAGCCTTGTGGATTGATATGAAATCATTTTTTCCGCTCTCCGAGTTTTAGCTGGGAGCGCCACAGGACAACTGTGTGAGTGCGCATGTGCGTGCGCTCACCGCGCTGGTCCGCAAAGTAATGGCTGCGGTCTGCCGAGAAAGCGGCAGAGTCCCGTATGGAGGTTCTTTGAGTACAAACACCTGCACACGACCACAAGGTAATTAACACACACAATCCAGCTACACAAGCATAAATGCGGACATGAGGTCGGCAACTTCTGTAGGTTGTGTACAGAGGCTGCAAAGACCCTGCAAGTTTAATTAGCAGCATCTAACCAAGCTAGCTCCAAAACAGAAGCAGCTTCAGGTGGTGAGAACATCAGGATGCAGCTGGATTTGAGCTTTGACTCCTTCAAAGAGTTTGTTTTTGTTTAACACCACATGGGGTGGCTGTAGCTCAGGGGTGGCTGTAGCTCAGTAGGTAGAGCAGGTCACCTACTGATCAGAAGGTCAGCGGTTCGATTCCTGGCTACTCCAGGCTACATGCCAATGTATCCTTGGGCAAGATACTTAACCCCAAGTTGCTCTCCGACCGTCCCGTCGGAGTGTGAATGTGTGTGAATGATAGTTAATTAAAAAGCACTTAGCTTAGTACATATGGAAGTGCTTGTATGAATGGGAGTGCATGGGTGAATGTAAACATGTTGTAATAGCGCTTTGAGTGCTCATACTGAGTAGAAAAGAGCTAGTCCATTTACCATGTAGGCGTTATTAATCTGCTGCACTGATGCTGAACTTTATTGTGGAGTTTATTGTAGAATTTATTGAGTTTGGGAGTTCATGTTTTTCTTTGTTTCTCCCTGTTGATGTTCAAGTGTGTCCTTAATATTACACAAATTTAGCATGTCTTGTGAACAGCTGGTTGTTGACTATATTTCTTTAAACTGTATCTTTTGTCAAGTTTTCATTACACAATAGTCACTTTTGCGCCTTGAATCTTGCACCTGATCAGGTATGAAAATACTAAAACTAATACTGAAACTAACTGAAACTAACTAAAACTAAGCATGAAACCAAAAATAAAAACTAATAAAAACGAGCAAAACCACTCTGAAAACTAATTAAAACTAACTGAATTAGAGAAAAAAAAGTAAAAACTAACTAAAACTAAACTATAATGTAAAATCCAAAACTATTATAACCCTGGTCCTGGCTCCTGCTTAAGACATGTTTTGAGTCCTGGATGCTGTGATGAATGGCATTCAGGCCAAGAGTAATTTCCACCTTCAGACAAAAATCAAAGGTATCTTTTTTCATTTTTTTCTTTTTTTTTTTTGCAATACAATGAGTGTTTGTCATATACTGTATTTATTCACATGTTAATTAGACTGGGCTGATCATTCAGTCATTCCTGTGAACAAGCAATGATGATTGAACATGTTTGGATCCCTCAGTAAGCGCTAATAATACCACTCAAGGGCATAATTCAATTGGATGGCATAATTGGCACTCAGAGAACAGAGACGCTGGGGAGTGGGCTCCCTATGGTCCGTTCTGTAATGATGGTGTGCCGGAGCTGGCAGTGAGGTGCCCTTTAGCTGAAGCCTTTTGCCAAGATTCTGTCTAAGTCCTAAGACCCTGATGGCATCGCTGTCACAACACATAGTGCGGTACACAGTATTTTAAAACACTTAAATCATCCGTTTGAAAAAAGAAAGGCATTTACAATACTAATAAGAAAATTAGAGGAAAAAAAAACAATCGGTAAAGAGAAAACAGAATAATTTTATCCCCACGCGAGACCCTCTGTTTGCCATTAACAATGGCTCGTAATGTCAAAGCTAGACACACAATTATACAATGTAATCTTTTTCAGGCCGCACAGCCGTAGCATTAGGATTAATTTCGCAGTAGACAATACAGGGATGTGCTTCTATTCAGCAACAGTGAAATTATGTCACTTTGAGCGCTACCCAATCTGTTTGCATCCTCTTGTAACCTCACAATTATGTTAAGGTTGCTCGTGCCTCTCAGGAGCACAGGGGTGACTTTGGACACGGGGAGGTTACAATGAGAGGTAATTGCCAAAATCCACAGCGGAATAGCATGATCTCTTTCTGACACCGATGGGAGGGAAAAGACAAAGAGCCTTATGAATATTTAAATTGCAATTTTCTTCATTTTCTTCAATTGACCCTTTTTTGGCTTTAGCAGAAGGGAAACACTGAGTGGATAAGGGTGTCAAAACTACAGGATGTGGCTCAAGACAGAAACCAGAACAAAGCGTCAAAGATGCAGGGTTTTTTTTCAGTACGTACACAGGATTAGGCTTTAATGCATCAGGTCAGGTCCTGGAGTTATAAATCCAGATTTTAAAATTTGGTTCAAATCATCATGAGTATGTGTGGAGGAGGTCAGGAGAGAGGTACAACTGGGAGTGTCTACAGCCATCTGTAAAACACGGTGGAGGCGCAGTCATGGTTTGGGGCTGCATTTCAGTCAGTGGTGTTGGTGATGTTGGTCATAATTGGTCAGATTTTGATCTAATATGCAATACCATCTGGAAAGGCTTCATTTTTCAGCTTGACAATGACTCCAGACACAGTGCAGTAAAAGCATACCTGGACAGAAAAGCACTGGAACGCTGTCAGCCACCCTCCCCAGAGCCCGGACCTCAACATGACTGAAGCAGTGTGGGATCATCTCAACACAGAACAGAACAAAAGGCAGCCAGCATCCAAAGAAGAGCTTTGAATGTCCTTCAAATTACAAGTAAGCTTGTGATTTGGTGGTCATAACAAATATTAACTTTCAAGCTCAGACCTGTTGCTACAGATTTTCAGTCCAGTTCTTGTGTAATTTGGCACTGAACACTGAAACCTCGCTTACCAAACAAAAAACATTCCTCTGACAAAGGACTGGAGTGAATGAATTTTTTGATATCAAAATAATATCAAAATTAATAATAATAACTGTACAATAACAAAAATATTACATCCTTAGAAAAGAACTTCTAAAGCCTTTGTGATTATTTGACTTGAATGTAATTGGGTAATGCAAAGTCTAGCAGTAAAGTAAAGCAGATGACTCGCTGATGAACTATTGAGTCTGCCTCTGTTAATCCCTGTTAGCACCATTGTAAATCTAAGTGAAATTTCCTGATTAACAATGTCATGTTTAAAGCACAATCCAAGATTCAGGGCTCCATTAATTTGTGTAATTACTAATCATATCATCTCCATCAGGCACTAATTAGAGCACACGCACAAGAATGTTGGGGCACAGCTGATAAGGGAAAGGCATTAACTGATACATACTGAAAGTTTCAAACATAATGAGCACAAGTGCCCACTGAGAGTAACGGAAAACAACTCATACAAATATAGCTCGAGGTCAAACTGTGTCAAAACGCTTGAAACTGTAAAACTTGTAACATCTTCCGTTTATTAAGACAGATAAACGGATGAAACATTAAAACTTAAGGCTTTCTGTTCAGCCACTGAGTTCAGGAAAAACAACCCAAATCAAAAAAAAGCATAGGAATTTTAATCACCAGCAGGAGCAGTTAGTGGTTATTGTTTGGCTATTGGTTATTGTTTTTGAAAAGAAAACAAATAAATGCTGAATGGCCGATGCGTCATATCAAGCCAACCTCCCAAAGATTTGGCAAGTCCCCTGCTGATTCTGACAGTCAACCTGCGAGGCAGTTGCTTTGCCTTGGTTCACAGCATCTGTCTGACGTAACATGACTCGCAAACAGGCCCAGCATGGCCTGGCGTGGTAAGGAACACGAGCTCTTTGTCTCAGTGTCACGGCTGCCTTGCTCAGTTACTGACCTCAGGCAATACTGCATGCTACCATCACGTAATCACCAAGCAAGCCCATTCTAAAATGTCTTACCTCTGCACATCTCATCTTATTTAGAATGGGCAAACAAGCTCATTTGCAAATGCATTTGAATCTTCGGGTGCTGCAGAGAGCCGGGGCTTTGCCCCAGGCAGCATTGACTGATCGGCAGCCCAAGCAGAACAGATTAGGAGGGTTTCATTCACAAAGTCCAAACTCACTCAGGGGAGATTGCTTGTACAACTGTGTTCTAAGCATATTGGCGTGGCTCTGCAGCCACCGTTCACTTCCTTGTGCATTCACCAAAAATCCCCTTCGTGCTTTGCTTTCCTGTGCGTAAACCAAGAGAAGCATGCTTCATATCAGTATCTCATAAATGAAATGTTGGTTGAAAAATAAACTCTGTTTGGTTTATAGCATATTAACCCCCTCCCCAGCCCACCCCATCAACACTGGCCATGATAACACAGTAATGTTATTCACCTTAAGACAATTATTTGCCTTCCACAGCTGTTTTGCAAGAGCAAACTGCCAATAATCCTCACAGGCATGGAGCCCTCCCCGTGCCGTTAACCCAGCATAGTCTCACACAATAAAGGACCGCAAATGTTGCAGAGAGAAACAAACACACACACACACTTGAACATATTACCCAGTGAGATATAACAACATTTCCATTTCCCTTTCCCAAGTATCTCAACGAGCTGTATAAATAATTGTGTACACTTGATATCCGATGGGTTGTTTTCCTCTAAGTGAATAAATGATGGTTGAGTCCAGGTTAAATAGCCATTATCACCATGACGCTCGGGCATATTCATATTTTCTTTGGGATGTTTCTTCCTGTACTTTAAGTGGATGGATGAAGGTTGAGTCCAAGCTAAATGATAATTATCTCCATGACACTCAGGCACATTCATACTTTCCATGAAGGTTCTCAAGTCTGGTGCTTTTTAGTTACTTCCTTTGTTTTTCCTTCTAAAGATTGTTGTTTGTATTATGTTCTCAGCATTCACTGAGTTAGATTTTGCATTTTAAGCATGCTGTTTTGATCATGCCAGCGAGTGCATCATTGAGGCATCTCGGCATCTTTGATGTATTGCATACTGATGGAGCGCATGCATTTTCTCCCCGCAGGTTTTAACAATCTCGCAGACTTCCAACTGTTATTTCAACATGTCAATGAATCATCTGCCAGAATGTGCACCCAGGGAATAGATCTGGGCGCTGATGAAGACATCTCGCAAAGAGCAATTGTCATTTAAAGTGCTGCAGCCTAGGCTAAAAATGGACATCATAAGGCTTTTACAATAATTCTACCTTTAATTAAAAGACAATAGGAAGGAATCAAGGTGTGGCTTTACTTAAAATGCTATTCATTATGCGATTTCAAGTGACATGAATGACATCGGGACGAGGTGTAGCAGTACTGGAAATGAGCCCGGTGGTTTATAATGCAGGAATCTGTATTGATCCAGATCGGTGTCGAGGAAAGGGATCGATAAAGCTGATCCCTCTCAGCCGATCTTAAGAGAGCTGAGGTGCCAGGTGAAAAATGATCCATTAGAGGGATGTGAAGCAGCCTCAGTGGAGTGCATTAAGTCACTGTTCAAGGCTTTGATAGTGTCCAGTATAGCTGCAAGTGTTTAACCATTTCACTGCATGCTCAGAGGGAGAAAAAAAAAGCTATTAATTATGCTGATTTATTATTATTGTGCATAATAATTATTAATGATAATCTAATAAAAGTTACAATTTTAGTATTCATTAATGTATTAAAATGAATGGTTTTACAGGTTAATTAGTCCTTTGCAGTTGTCGCCCTTATTAATAGCAAAACATTCATCCCCAGATTAATCAGGGGACTGTGTGTACATTGGACAAAGGTGTCTTCCAAATCAATGCAACATAAAATAAAGGAAATAAAGCAAAACCTTTTGAATCATATGTATATAGAAAAACAAAAAGTAAGCTTGCCAAAGCCAAGAGTTCAAAACAGGAATGTAAGCTGAAACATCCTCGGCTACTTTAGAATAGTTTTTAAACACGAGCATTTAAATGTAACGTTCAAAAAATGCATACTGCCTCCCCTGACATCATCACCATTGGGGGGGGAAAGCAGGTCAAAAGTTCAGTAATATAACCAAAAATGGAAAAAGCATCCACACTTCTGCTACTTTAGATTCAGGTACAGATTCAGACGTACAACAAAGCTTCCAACCAGTCAATAAACACAGAATCTTGCAAAACTGGCTCAGAGGGGGAGAACTGCTTTCTTCTTTGGGAAAATAAATACATAAATATATATGTTAAACCCTGGATTTTGAAGAGACACCTTTTTTTTTTTTTTTTTTATTACACTTAGGTGATCAGATTTGGAAAAACCGGAGAACGTGAGAACTCGTTTATCTATCTGCTAGCGCCAACGCATGATTTAACATGCTGCCACACCTGCCCTAGTGTGCAATCACCTTGTGAGGACATTTCCTGGACATTAATCTGAGATTAAAGTTGAAATCTGCAGCGGGACGAGCAGGGATTACTGTCTCCTCCTGTCAGTTTTACTCTGCACGAACACGGTATGATCACACCTCGGGTATTATCAGGCCCACTATACCCTGTCTCTGCATGTGGCCCTGATGTACTGTTGGTGTCTTTTTAAAAAGGTGCACGTTATTGTCATGACTGCATGGATGATGCATAACATGTCATTCGTTTAGTGGAACTATGTTTACATTTCTTAAAATCTGAGTCGTGAACACATTTATAATGTTCTGTAATTTAATGCATAAAGTGGCCTTTTATCAGTTTTAATTTATACATCGTGGTTAGACTGGAATTGTTACAGTAATTTAGAGTTTGTGATTGCACCTTGTAATTTTGGATCCATTTCTGTCCATAAAAGCAGCATTAAATATCCCAAGGTCTGAACTGTTGAGGGAAACAAACTAGCTAATTAAGACCTCGTTATGGTTCTGATGTTCTTTCTGTGAGAAAGAACTGTATCATTTAACAGTGTCGAATCTGACAAAGGCTAAACAGAAGATGATTGAAAACAACCTAACCCTAAAAGCACACTTAAGAGGCGATGGCTAGGCTTTCTGTACTGGCAGACTGGCAGCTTTGAGAGGCGAATGAAGAAGCAAACATGTGAAAGTGTGGCAATTCTTCAGAAGCGATAAAACCGAGAATGAAGGATTAACAAATACTAAAAAAAGCCCAGCCAAAATTAACATCACCACACTTGCTCTGCCCAGTTAGAGCCGTTATATCCCACAGCTTTTTTTCTCCATCCATTCTTCCAAAACACTGAATCTCTGGAATAAATCTTATACCATGTTAATGACATTTACTTGCCTTTTCACCTTTGTATTACTCTTTTTATGCCATCAAGTGCATGTGAGACAAAGCATCACAAAACACAATATCAATTTGGGTGAATCGTGCAAGCACAACAGCCTTGGCCAGACAGTGATGTTTTAGTCATCACTTTAGATAAGGGTTCACTCTGCCATGACCTGCAGAGATTTAACTACTACCATAGCCCTTCGTATGATGGACTGCCTCCCAACTATTTTTACTACTTCCTTAAAAGACACCCCAGCTTTTAGCCCAACCCTTATTTTGATAAATTTGGTTAATTATTGTGCATTGTTTGTAGATCAAGTGAAGCTTGTGTAAGGTGATGTCTTACAAAGAAAAGGTGCTAAAGAGAGGACTGATTTAACCTATTATTGACCAGGTTATTGAATTGTTATTGCAGGGCGGCAGAGAGGTTGCATTGCGCTCTGCGGCCTTTGGTGTCTGCTGTCTCTGTATCAGGGCTGCAGCTTCCAGCAAATGTGTTTTAAGATAACTGAGCTGTTCTCTTACCTCTGTAATTGTCCAAGAAAGAGCAGTTAGTAATTATCCAATGAACTACTGATAGTGTCTGTGTAATGCCTTTCAGTTACAATCAAAAAATGGCTTCCACTTTTATTTCATTATTTTTTTTAATTGTTCATCAGGTTGTTGCTTCAGAATTTGAATTTTTGAAAAAAAAAAAGCAAAAAAAAAAAAGACTCAGTATACTTATTTTCCTTGTCTGTGTTCTGTGCTTGAGGGCAGACTGTATCATTAGCACCCTGAGGAGTCGGCACCCAGCATAGGCCCACAAGCTCATTATGTGTTATATAGCACATCTGACCATGCAATAATTTATCAGATATTCTAGGCATTAATAAAATTGTTCTTTTATTTATCAAGCCATTATTATGCTTTTCTTTATTCATTATTTCTTGAGTATAAGTATTTTGAGGAACTATATCGTTTCCCATCTGAAATAGGCATCCATAATCCATTTAAACTCATTATGATAGCAGCCTTTCAACATTGTTAAAACTGAGAGAACCCAAATCCACATGAGAGTCTGCAAAGTGCTTCTACTGGCTGCTACTTTATGATTTTTTTTTTTCCAAATGAACAGAAACTGTACATTGACCACTGGCTCCAGCCAATAAGCACAGTTCACACATGCCTCCAAACAGACAGAGCATAAAATCTTGCCCATTACAGACACACAAGCTTGTCCAAGGGTATCCTCGGTGCTCTGAAAACAGCCCACCTGAGGACGGCTCAGATCCTACTTCAAATCCTCCTCTCTGCTGCTGAATTTGCAACGGTGTTTCCACCCAAAATAGCCCGAAAGAAAGAAAGAACTCTGACTTATCACGCACCCTTTAGACAAGACCCCATCAATGGCTACCTTGACCTTCAGGTGTAGAGGGAAACATTGCTGCTGTCAGCCTGCAGTTATGATGAAATGCTTGCCTTTCAGGTCACAGTGACCTGAACCGCGAGGACGTGGAGATGTATGTGAACGTTAATGAATACTCATATCCTACAGGCTGAAATATCAAAGAGGGACTAAATGAATGAAGCGAAGTAAAGAATGTTTCATGCCTTGCATTCAGTGCAAATTATTACTTGATCAGATGCAAGGCTGGGTTCATGGCTGGCTGTAAGCACCTTCTCTGAGCAGTAATGGTACAGTCCAACCAAAAAAAAAAAAAAAACAGAAAACACTGACATGGAAATAAATAAATAGCAATAATAAAAATTATTACTATTGTTGTTGTTGTCGTTCTGTAATCATATTTTGAAGCAGCAACCCAAACACGAACAATTAAAGATTAAACTGAGACAACTATTCATTTGTGAAACCAAGAAAAAAGAAGAAGGTATAATTAAAGTTTTAAATCCATTTTTCATTTGATTCACTCTGATTGAACAAAGAGCTGCACAGCATTGTTTGTCTTAATGTTAACACCACAAAATGTCCTGGTTTCTGGTCTTTCAATCAGTTGTGCACTTGCCGCATGAATAAACAATGATGCTGTGTTCTGCATGCCACTTGAAAAGCTGAGTAATTTTAGAGAGTCATTTAATCTAGGATGTGACAAAAAGGCATTTTGATTGAGGCATAACTCCAGGTTTAGAAAACAAGAACTGCTCCTGAATCACCGCCGTTGGGTAATTTAGAATTTCCCGTGAAAAGCAGCGAAAACGATAAAAATCAGTCTGCATTAAGGGGTTTTCGTTATAATGTGACGCTTTTAAGAATCATGTCACTTCCTTCCCCGGCAACTTTGTCACTCACTTTATTTTTGCATAAATTTCAGAGTTTTGTTACAAATGTGCTGCTCAGTCACACTTTGCATACGCGAAGAACAAATAAAAGTATGCAAAATAATGCAAAATCCCAGCCAAGTACTGTATGTGCACTGAAAAGCAGGTTAAAATGCAAAAAAAATAAATAAATAAATGAAAAGAAGAGAAAACCCCCATCACAGCTCCATTCATGTTTTTGTCTTTTCATTCATGTAGTCAATCAGCAGCCACGTTTGCTTATAATTAAACCAAGGTGAGCTCCAAGGAAGTACTACTACAGTATGCACATCCCCCTTGACATTATGTCTCTGAGCCCACAGAAGGGCACTCTTTCTTGAAATAGATGCCTCCTCCTTAGGAGCTGCCCAGCTGTCAGGGAGAAGGGCACTCACTGTATAACTGCATATAAACATAACACAAACTGCCAAGTGTGATAAGAATGGGAAGAAGGCTTCAACACCAATTTCGACAGAAGACAAATGACTGCTGGTGGACTTATCATTGTTGATTCGTGTAGCTGGAAGAAGCTTTGCTTTTGTTTTTTTCCCTCTTCCTTCTGCCAGGCTGTTATTTATAGTCTGCGCACTCACAGGCTCATTTTTTGGTTTTTGGGTTTTTTTGTTTTGTTTTGTTTTTTTTTTACAGCGAGCTGAGTGGGAGATTGAATGTGAAATATTTTAATGTGAACATCCTCAAATGTTAATGAGCAAATGTTCCCAGGTGGCTTTGCAGCCATGTACGTACAACATCGTGAATTCAAAAGCAAGCCACCCCCACTCTCTGCTGTTATTCGTGTATACAGTATTCACTCCAGATGAATGACTGACTTTTTTTTCCCCCTTTCCTTTCACTGCAACCTTTATTTCTCCCAAGTCTGACCACATATGCTGTTTTCACCAAACAAATACCCCAACTAAAGGACAATAAAGAGAAAAAGCTTACTCCTTGGTTTCCCGCATGGCCAGTCAGGAATACTGAGCAGCTCTCAGTTATGAGTATACGTGATTTTTTTAATACTAACCCCTGTGTTTTATCTACTCGGCCTGTCAACACCGTGCGGTTTATGCAGTGACGTAGGAACATTGCGAGCCCCCGAGGCCACTGTCCTCTCTGCCACTTGAGCTCCCCTTACTGTTGACTCAGCATGTTGGACATGCTCCCTGGGTTGCTACACTGCCACGGCTGACACACTGTGTGGTTAGTATGTATGAGCGTGCGCGCGTGTCACGAGGTCAACGGTTGCTTGAGAGACAGCGAGGTTCCCAGCGGCCACCTGCCGTGCAGACCCCCCCCTCCACGTCCCCGCACCCGTGCTGTACGTTGTCGTATGTTATCGCTGCTAAGAGAAGAAGGAAATAAAGCAGCGACACAGAGGCAGTGGCATGTGCGGAGGGTGCTGCATGAATTATGTAATGGTGTTAACTGATGTTTACACGGTTATGTTAGGGATAACGTCAACATCCAGCAATGGGTTGCCTGTTCCAATCAAAGTGATGCAAGATATGAAAATGCAAATTTGCTGTAGAACTAGTTACTTCAGCTCCATTTAACATCGCTACTGAATATGTAATTTTCATTGTTTTAACATTTAGAGCTGGCAAAATGCGCCACACTATACACGAACTGGCTTCTTTCTAAAAAAGCACCTCTGGTATCTTAATGAACTGCAGTAATGAACTGTGTAAAATTATGCATGCGATTAGAGTTTTGTTGAACAAGCCATTTGAGCACGAGACATAATAGCCCCCAATTTTATGGCTAGATTTACAGGCAGTAATCATCTCAGAGTCTCCTCGCCAAATCTCATTCTGTGTGACTGGTGTTCAAGAGTGATTATTTTTTTGTTAATACTCCTGTAATTAAATGCATGCTTAGACTCGGAGTGATTACAGTTCCTGATGAGTAATTGCTCTGTGGCTCAGATCAGTGCAAGAATGATAATCAAATCTGCAGAGTTTTGTCCGGGTGTCCCGAGAACAGTCGAATGGCATGTGACTCATCGCCCTGCGGGGACAGTCGGATCATCATCGTTCACAATACTACCAGCACTGACTGCAGATGAGCATTAGCGTACTCCCATTAGTGTTTTAGTTTAAATGGCTACTTATTGATATCAATTTCAAACCAATTATTAACTGAATACAAATATTGGACTCCTGCTGTCCACACCTCCGAGCAGCCGTGGCTTCAAGTGAGAAACAGCCTGGCCGCTTCATAGTGTCATGCAACACTTTAAGGACACGCTGCCCACATATCTGAATGCATAAGAAACTTCACAAACAAATTGTCAGTATCAAGACACACTGAAGAATGGCATTCCCAGAGGGTGCCCTTAAATCTGCTGTTAGCTTAAAGAAGCTCACAAACGTGAGGAAAACTTGGGCGCAAAACACGTTGAATGGCTGCCAAAACAGCAACAGAAATGTAAAGATCCACAAGTAAACATAAAATCAAAGTAGCTGATTAAACAGTGATCCCTTTGGCTTTGATATTTTTCAGTAACGCGAAAATAATTGCAACTCTCCGCTGTCAATCCAACTCCACCAATGTGCCATCTAAAAGCAATAGTTTAAAGCGCCAGTGCCAAGTAAGTAGGCATCACCTCGACGGTGCTAGAAATCTCACAGCTTCATCATCTCAGCAAGGGCTCAAATGGACTTTGAGTGAGACTGGAAAGAGGACAACACGGATGGAGCTGTGAGGGGAAAAAAAATGCAAACGGACAAAAAGGCTAAAAGAAAATGAATGTTTTAATCTTAGCAGCGTTGGCTGCAGTTGCGGAAACTGCAGCGTGTGAGGGCAAATTTGCAAACATTGTGCTGCAGAATCACATTGCTCAGTTCATTTACACGAACATGAAGCAGCAATAAGAATGGGATTCTCTGGGATATTTATAATATTATCCAATCGCATAACCAATCCTCCAAATGGGGACAAGTTCAATGCAAAATCACGAGTATTTACTTTTTTATTTATCGTGAATATGTTTTGGCACAAATGAAGGACTAGAAGATCCTTCACAATGAACTTTTAAGGGTAGGCACATGTAAAAGGTTTCTTTATGCAGCGGGCTTTTATTAAGTGGCTCTCCAGTATTTATTAGAGTGGGGAGGCTTTTTTTTTTTTTTATTTTATAAAGAAGAATCTTTTTCACTGCATTTCCAGATGTGTACGGTTGCAATGCTAATTCGGAGAATACCGATAGTTCTGCGCCTCTGTGGATCGCTAATTAACAAGTTATGTGAATGAGCAAAAGAAATGAGAAGTTGTGTACTGACAGAAAATTATGTGCTGGGCAATTTCTTGGCTGGGAGCAGAAACTTCCTGGAGTCTTGTTGTCACTGTGGAGGTGGATAATCTAATCTTCGAACATAACCGGGCTAGTTGTGTCCTTCTGTTTCCAGTCCTGCAGCATCCCCTGACTCTGGCTTCATAATTAGCAGCATCATTTCTATTATTTTAAATTTTCCAGTTTTTACCTCCTTATCTGTCAGTAAGGGAGTGGGGGTTATAAGGTGACCATGTTGCCAAGGAAATCTACCTAATGCACCCTGCAGCGATCATGTTGATTTACAGTAGAGGGGGCTTAATGCTACATTTGGTGTATTTTGACTTTACAGTACACCTGCTCAAAAAGTCTCTTCATGGTCTATACTGTGAGTCTTGGAAGGCATGGCTTTGGTGAATAAGGCCTTATGTTCTCTCCCTTCTTCAAGTATCCCCTGGGTCCGAGCTCCATCTCTTTGACCTGTTTCTTTCTGTCTATTTTTTTTTTCCATCAACGTTCACTCAGCTGTATCTGTCTTATTTCAGCTCGCAGACCCGCTGGGATGCTCTCATTCCCATTGCTCGGGCTACCTTTGATATTGTTGATACCTCACCTGCACACAGGTCCAGAGATAAAATTGTACCATGAACATATATGAGGGAAATTGTATCTCCACGCAGTATGAAAGCAGGAATGTACTATTAAGCACCAGACATTTATCTGCATGCATGTAAAGAAGAGCCAATAAGGAAAAACACATTTCCCATATAATAAGTAAATGTGATTTAATGACATGATAAATTGTCCAGCTTGTGTTTAATACAAAAACATTCCGCACTGCTAAGAATTACAGTCTGAGCATTCCATTTATTTAGTGAAAAAGTCAGATTCAATCCATCAGCTAAAGGGCTGCATATACAACAGAATTATTCATATATTAACTAGGGATTTCCACACTTCCATTACTTATGGGCTCTGCAGAAGACATGTACTGTGGCTCCACCACGTGCAGCGAATGTTGAGCATGTTAAGAAACTTTCCTTTGAATGTGACTCTACAGAAACCTTATTTTTCACAAGATGGTTGATAAGTAAATCTCCGGGTAGGAACCCACCATGAAATCACCACCGGTTTAATACATCCAACAGCCTTTTAGCGGTCAGAATGTAAGAGTAACAGGATTTCACGCGATATAATGTCTGGAATGTGAGCAGAAGTAGCAGTGCATCATGATTAAACGCTTGCGTGGGTAGGAGCGAATGATCTCTGCATTTGTCACCAGAAGAGTTTAGCGTCCATCAGAGCTGCCAGCGGAGGTGCGTCTGCCACTGAGTAGGAACAGAACAGGCCAGATTGTGTGGGGAGGGAGGCTTTGGCACGTGACCAGGTGCATCTGAAGCCTCCTCTGATCCTCCAATGTGCTGTTGAGCTGCTCTATTCCCTCGACACAACGCCAAACACCTGCTTGGCCCGATTGTTAGACTGAAAGCTCTGTTATCGGCGTGGGCCGTCCAAATGGCGAGGCACTCTGCTTTCATCACCAACTAGCATTGAGCTGGGTAGATAGGCAATTGATGTCGGTCTGAGAAGGTTTTCAGTAGATGGAGACTTCACGCGGTCAGTTCGATACATTGCTGAGAAGAGATTGCTTGAAATAATGCAGTAACACCCTTAAATATTAGGAATATTCTTTTTTTTTTTTTCTTTTTGTGCAACTGCAAGAAGGCCTTAACGTGAACCAGCACCATACATATATGCATATTTGGAAGTAAATTATTTACTAAGGCAAGTTTGTTATATTTTGTTTTACTTCACTGGCTTCCTAAGAGAAAAAAAAAAAAGGACAAGTGCTATAAAATGAAATGGAAGACTGCCTGTGTGTTCTGCTTCTGTGAATTCAAACACACTATATATAAATTGCTGTGGTGAAATATTTATGGGACTATGGTAATTGATTGGGCTTTAATTCAGGGGGTGTGGGTCATCATCAGAAGGATGGACGGTCAACAATGCGAGCTTCCTGTGATGAAACACAAATGCGTTTGACTAATGAGAGATTCTGAAGGGAGGCATCCATCAGGCGGCAACCCGATTCCCTCTCATCATCCGTCGCGATGGCACAAGATGACTGAGGCACGGCAATATGACATTCTAATTGAGGAAATATTTCAGAAGAGAGAACAACAGCACACGGTTGGGAAGCCCGTAGGTATTTTTTGCCACCATGTTGCAGGGCAGCACAGGGAGATATGAATGACTAATACAGGCTTAACGTTGAGCCTATTGGTAAGTCATTAAATGACAGGACTCCAGTGACAGCCACGACGCGAAGTTGCTGGGGCAGCAGGCAGCTTTCAGAGTGGACGATCAGAGCACTTGGCAGCGACGTAATTGATGGAATAAAAACAAAAGTGACGGGAGTTGTTTCAGCTCAATGGCGAAGATGAAGGCGTGTTAGACAAAGATGTCTGGAGTGGATGGCGGTTGGGGAGGAGGAGGAGGAGGAGGAGGGGTGGTGACAGATAAATGAGGCCATCGCTAGCTGAGGGAGGAGGAGGGGAGGAGAAAGTTGCTAGCGAGCTCCCTCGCGATCTGTACCTGCCAAGTCCCTACCCTGAACAGCTGCTAGCAACTCTGAGGATGTGTAGCAGCTCACACCCTCACCCCATCCATCTTTTACAGCTTCTAATCCAACTGCACCGAGATCTGTTCGTGGTGTTTGATGCAGCAGTTTACTTTATATGAATGTGTTATTTTAGCTTCATCACTCATGTAATATTTATAGATGAAACAAAAACCCTTTTTGTGTATAATAAGACGTTTTGAAATTGTTTAAAAATTGGATATTATACGATATCTATGAAAAAAAATACCAAGATCTTTTCCATTTATCACTTTTCTTGAGTTGCTCATGTGCATTACACAAGTTGCAAGTCTGTAAATGCATATGATGGCCAAGAACATTTGCTCTGTGATCTCTGCTTACACATTTGATACTGATTTCCTGCCACGATGACGCTTGATGACAAACTCGCATCTGCCTTCGCCACTATTAAAATAGTTTACTATTGACTATTATTATCATGTCTGAATTTAGCTTAAGCATGCATGCCAATGAGCAACACTTCCCACTTGTCATTCGTGCGAGGTGCCCCATACCCCCACTCACAAGCTGATGGTCACTTACAAGCTGCTGCCTGCCATTCATAGCCGCTCTCTATGAGATGCACCTGCAGTAGTGGGTTATGTAACAGGCCAGTCAGAGGGCCGCTCGACATGCCCTGCATTTGCAATGATGCAAGACCGTTAAAGACATTCTGTCATCCAGGGCGCATGGGTGTTCTCTTATTCATACACTCAAAAGAGTTTCAATTAAGCATTTGTGGCTGGCCTCCCAGCGGTTTGCATGTTTAAATGAGAGGCCTCTGTGGGGAAGACAACAGAGGAGTTGTCTTAAAAACTGGTCAGAGACTAGAAATGAAGAGATGATGAAATAGATCTTCAAATTTACAATGCATCTGGAGTAATTACAGTGTTTTTGCCATTTTATGAACACCCCCCCACCCCCTTTTAATTTATTGAATATTTCTAGTTTCAAACTATGTTGTTGAGCTATTCTGAGAGAGTACTTTAAACCACTTTAAAAAGGTTGTGGACACAAACTTTAAACTTTCAAATATTTATGATAAGAAAGATGTTGACACTGTAGAGTAGAGTAAGTAGAGTCACTCTTTGGATGCTCTAATTTGAACAGAAGCCAGCTCTATAGTCAGTGAAGTTCCACAACAAGATGTAGCACTGGCTAATTAAACTACAAAGGGAGTGGAACGCTGCCACGACTGTGACCCAGATGTTAGCACAAAAAAAAAAAAAACAGCCTTTTTTGTTGTAGTTGGGAGGGGGGGGAGATCAGCCATGTCTCTGACTGTGTGCTCTATAGGAAAGAACATCTGCATTTAGCCCCTAGTTTACATCATCTCTACCATACCACTTCAACCAAGTTATACTGGCAGCCGTACTAAGTGGGATCAGGTCATCATTCTGGCTGTGATTGCAGCAGAGCTCTGACCTGATTAGAAAGCACAGACAAGACCTTTGTTATGTGGAGATAAGAAGCAATGTTGCTTGAAGAAAAAGATCAGGTTTGACCGGCTAGTGTAGTTGTCTGTAGATGTATTTCAATAGAAGATAAATGTTAGACGATGGAGGGTATAAAGAAAAACTACGGCGATATCATCGTGCTTCCTTGACTAAAAGAGGTACATAAGTCAACCAAAGAGTTTATTTATAAAAAATGTAGATATCCATGAATATAACATGATCCTAATGACAGGAAAAAATAATGAAAACTTGTTTCATTTTGCACTTAAAATGCAGCTTCATTCAAAGCTATCACGTATTGTTTTCTATGTGCTCTGTGATCACTCTGTGGTGCTTTGAAAATCCAATATATCAGCCAATATTTTTCCCTTTCAGACACACGAAACAAACAGATTTCTCACACATCTATTATGTGTAGTTATTTATGACCCCTTACTAAGATAATATGACAATACGGTTTAAAAATAAACATGTTTTTTGCAACAAAAAGTCCTGGATTTCTTGTATACGCGCTGCCCCACTCTGCTCAGATCAGCTGGTTGTGTAAAACATCAGCAAGTAACTAACACTGGCCGATACGTTGGACCCCACAGATATACGGCGGATTTGCAACGCATTGTTAAGGTTTGTAGAAATTAAAATTATGTTTCCAAGGCCTCACTGTAGGGTACAACACATGCTGTCATTTTAGAGAGATGTGCTTGAGCAGAGTGTTGGACAGCAGTCTTTTATTCACGGCTATAATGTGAGAGAACTCTAATCCATCAGTACATCTGCATTTATATCTTCCACAAACAACCCTATATCTGGAGCCCACCCATTGATTTGCATAATTGGAGATTGTGGCCGGATGCTTGTTATTCATTGACATGACAGTGTTAGCGAGGCAGATGGAGAGATGTACTGAACTGACTGTTCCGGTTTCTGTCGGGTTTGGGTGGATACGGTTTTTTTGTGCGTGTTTTGTTTTTCCAAAAGATTTCCCAAAGAGAAAAAAAAATCTTGTTATCAACCACTAAGAGCTCTTAGCCTACTTATTCATTGAGTGCTGGACTGTAAATTTACAGATGGGGTAACATCTATGAAGCACCAGTGAGAGCAGTTCTGCGAACAGCAAGAATACAAGTAAGCAAAATGAGCTCAGTTCAGTTCTTCCCGGACAAGTTTTAAGATTTTTTAAAAAATGAACCATGTGGAGTTTACCAGCCAGCAGGCCTCTAAATAACCTGAAGTACATAGAGCACCTGACTGGGATGAGACAGCGCTGACTGACTGACACATCCATCTCCCCAGCTATCTGTCTGACTGAGGGAGGGAAGCGAATGGGTCCCTCATGCATGAAGAAGAGCGCGCTGCTTATTAGTGAGAGGAGACAGAGAGAAAGAGAAAGGAGGGTGGGGGGCTGGGAGGGGGGGTGGGAGATTGCATCGTCTAAATTTCAGTTTGATGAAGGACACAGTGTCTTCTCAGGATGAGCAGTAATCTATGTGACACCGGCATGGTTAAGACTTGAGCGGCATACAGTGAAAATGTCCCCTGACGTACGATGGTCGGTACATGCAATTTTACAGTGACTCTGAGAAGGGTAATCTTCTCCTATTGGTTCATATACTTATGACAAAATATAAAGCCAGAGTGATTACTAGCATATATAAAGTTTTTTAACATCTTGTATCATTGTGTAACAATTGTTAAGCAAAGAAGGGGTTCAGAAAATGGTCTATTGTTCTTGTGTTTCAATTGTCATTGTCAGATGTACATTTTGTCCCAATAACATTATATCATACATGCAGTTTTTATAATGCTATACAATGACTAGATTTCTCCATTGGGTTATAACATGTGATCAGCATCTGGATAATAACATTTGATCCATGGGTCCTTGCATTTACACATAATGTTAAAATGCTTTCTTGTTACTTGCTGTTGCATCTCAATTAATCAGTGGTTGGCTGGTTCTCCTGCTAGCCTTCGTGCACCCTTTAAGCCCTGCCCCACCTGTTTGTTTGTTTTTTTTTTTTGTTTTAGTGTAAAGAAATTGAAATAACATGACAGCTGCAAGGCTGAAATTAACAGTATTGGGTTCTGAGACAATTTTGAAAAAAAAGCATGAGTTCTCACCATCCATATCGACAGATGTGAGATTTGAAAAATGTCCAAAAAATAAGCCTCACTCACAAGGTATCTCATTACATCTGGCATACTGACAGATCAAAAAACGTTAGGCATCATTTTTTTAGGGCATCTGTTTGACTTTAATAAGTTAACAAATGTCTAAAATGGATGCAGTGAGACTGCAGACAAGTATGCTGTGATGGCGTTGTCGCTGGATGTGCCACCTTCATAACCAGGTAAATGGTAGATACCATACCATACCAAGCAGTTTTGGTGTATAAACCGAAACAGCCACTAGTGTAAAAACAGAGATCCCACACATGAATCAAAGTCATCTAAATTCATTGGAATTCATGTTATTATCATTTGGAAACAAATGTGCCATTTGGGCTAGCTCTTCCTTCTGCTGAACACGCTATGGGACTATTCAAAAATTACTCTGGGAGGTTCCTGAAGGAGCGAAATTAACCAAGGTATCTAAGTGGCAGTCATGTCAAAAGCTGCTGAAATCCACTAAATGCTAATGAAATGTGTTTCATTGTTTCGCTGCTTTTCTCAGTGGGCCCTCATTTTCAAAAGGAAAGGACATTAATGCCATCCCACAGTTACTTGTGGCAGCAGTATTCAAAGGGATGCACAATCCAGCTATCAATAATATCCACCATATTTAGTACAAGGAATGTGAAAATTCTTTCAGCACCATGATGGTCTTTTCCTGTACTTCACATTGTCCATAAAAAAGGCCATGTGAAGACATAGGACATATTTTTTCTGACTATATGTCAAACCTCATAGATATATAATAAATGGCAGGCCCCAATCCTGGTACATAATCCCAGTACCAGGAGGAAAGAGGTGGAGTAAGGTGACCTTTCCATGTTGGCCAGGCATTAAAATGTGTTTTGTTTGTGTCTTTAAATGTGTTTTTTAATGCCAAGAGTAGATCCATAAGTATTATCCATATTTTGTTATTTGTTCTGGATTGGCAAGTTTGGCTGTTTTTTCTCATACTGCATCAAGGTGTCTAAATTTTGCATTAAGATATTAAGTTTTAAATTGGGATACAGGATCACAGGAATTCTCTAAGTTGCTTTTTTTTAGTTATTTTGACATTTGTAGTGTTTGGGATACAGCCGAGAATATTGCAATTTTTAATGAAGAGAAAATTCTTTTTTTTTTTTTTTTTTTTAAGAAATAAAACACGAGATTCAGCCTCACTAATAATTTTGTACAGTCCATAATAATTAATCTTCAGTACGGAAGAAAATAGCATACTAGGTCCTATTTATTAGGTCCATTTTAATCCTTTTTTTTATTTTTAAGAAAGAGCTACATTTCCCAAGAGCAGTGATGCCACACACATTCACACACAACAGCAACTAAGTGAGCAGTAAATGTCAGTTTGCAGTATAGCCTTAACATTTTTTTATCGCCTAGCCCTGATGGCACTTTCTAAAAAAAAAAGAAAAAGAAAAAAAAAATCCCAGCGTGACAGCAGAGATGAGACTGTGGTTTTTGGCCTGATGTATATGTATAAGAGGGCTCTTCATAATTTCAGAAATGTGAAGTTGCTGCAAATTATTTATAGTGCATGTCTTTTCAGCCATCACACCTTTCAGAGCTACATTTCCTGTAAAGGAAACACTAGAAAAACATTAAAATCTTTACCCGGATACAGGTAAATCAAAGACATCTTCAGCCATATGCTTTATACAAGAACATAACATTTTACAGAGAGCCATCCAAAAATGCGTGTTTATGAATGGATCAATCAATACATCTGACCTATTACCTGCAAGGGCTTGTCATGGGTACTATTTCAGGTTTACAGCCTTTCAGCGTGAGAGCGCTATTGATTGCTTGCCTTCAGGAACACTTCTGGAGTAAGGACACGAAGGAGCAAGGGGACGGATGAAGAAACGGTTCGTTATTGGAGTTGCGGGGATTTCAATCTGAGTTTCGACAGAGCCACAAGGGCACTAATGTGTGTCACAGTGTACACTTTAAAGTGCCCAAAAGGATTAGTCAGTAAAACAGCAGTATTTACAAGGTGATGTCATTTGAATTTACTACAAAGGCAAAACTATGAATGGCTGCCGTCGCCTGGCATTATTCTGCCAAGCAATATATATTGCTATTGCAGTTCCACAAAGGATGAGTCATACAGAAATGAGAAAGATAAGGATTGATGAGTCTTGTGTTCTAAAAAGAAAAGCCTTCCATCTATGTAGTTTGACAGTTTGGGTACAGAGTGACACTTTACACTCAGAAGTTACAAAAAAAAAGTCTCTGTAGTTCAGAATAAAAGATGGCATCCTTACTGTCCGTTCTCATGCTATTTCACAGTGGCTCTTGAACATGAAGCTGTGCACTTCAGAACAAATGTTGTTTTGTCTCGCCTTGGGATGCGGGCACTTTGATGAAATCAGTCCCAGTATGGCTGAGGCGTCATGGTCAGAGGGATGCCTACCTATCCGGTGAAACACTGAGCAGTTGTGTGCTGTCTGGCTTGGCAAACCATGTTATCTTTCAGATCGGTGATTCCCACGGATAGGCATTTTGTGTTTGAAGAATCCAGACTGGGGGGAAAAAAAATGGAAGTAAAATACTGCAGCAGTTCAACTGTTGCAAGCTAGCATGTTGTCTTTAGGGATGCACTTCACGAAGCATCGCTCGTCTACTCTAAACTGACATTTTCACTGGATGGAAACTACGGTGTGTTTCAGTCCATTACAAAGCTCCACTAATTGTTCTTCATGATATTGGATTTAGTTTAGCAGCAGTTGACCAGGAGCCCCCCCCCCCCCCCCCCCACACACACACACACACACACACACACACATGCACACACACACACACACAAAATAAAGGACTCAGCAAAACAATGCTTCCAGCACACTCGCACTCACACCTCGGCAGTTAGAGCTTATGGGAGAGACCGGAGGTTGGATTTATGTACAGAGGAAACATCACATGATTATGCTGTATAGCCTCTGAGAATGATGAAAGAAGGAATTATGTCAGCAATGACAAAATGATATGGAAAAAAAAAAGAAGCAAACCACCGAAACCAATCAACTCAAATGCTTCCTTTATCAAAATATAGCCAAATTTGTCATCAATCAATTTGCTTTTCACTGCCAGTAAAGTAACTCTGAGGCAGCGCCAGTGCACTGTAGAAATAAACATCACAAACAAGCTCAAAAGAGATTCTTCAAAGGGTGTTTCGAGCCAAATGGATGGATGAGGAAAATTAGTCTGAGTGAGGAGAACTTGGGGGAGGGGGTTCTCCCAACAAGAGGCACTAAAGCACTATTTACATTTTGCAACTATTTACTTTTTTCTTGTTGGTGTGCTTGTCAGCTTGCAAGTTTTTATATCTTTCTTACAGTAAAGAAAAAATTACGAATGTTTTGTGGGGGGGGGGTTTTGCCTCTATAATCTATAATTTTATATACAGTACAATCTAAAAATGCTTTATAGGTACTGATGATGTTGAAAGTTTACTATGTGCAGTGTAAAGAACAGCTGGCCAAACAATCCTACCTTAAAGTCAATAGCAACGGTTAGTTACTGGGGTGTGTTGTTGCTCTTTCCGTAGTCAGTGAGCCACTTTTCTTCCCATGTTCATCCATTTATCTGATCTTGTTCAGGATATTACGGCCCTATTATTCTTCTCAAGAGTCATTTTCATGCCATTAGCATGTGTACCAAAAGACTCATTTCTAACACTTCTCCACCACTTACTAGCTGAACGTGGCTTTTTGGAGTCCCCCCCCCCCCCTTCTCTGCCGAGCAGTGCTGCGTCTCAGTTTGTATTCCTGCTTCGTGTTTTGTTCGGTCATAGTCTGATTTTTCTGGTGCGTTTTACTTTTTGAACCAAAGAACAGAAAGAAAGTTTTAAGCATTTAATTTATCCAAAGAAAGCAGCCACACTTGTGAAGCTGCGCCTTAAGTAAAAAATATTCCAAGACAACTCCAAAACATTTTAATCATGGCTGTAATTGATAGAGAGGGCCGAGTCTGTGAATTAATGAATCCAAACGGGGCCCTTTGATGTGAGCAGGACTGTGACATTCAGATTTGTGCTTGACTGAGCCTGAACCAGATAGCTCCTCAGAAATAGCTGACTTTGGCATTGGCTGGCCGTCATCCATCACATTTGATATCTGACTGCAGACAGGTAGATTAATATCCCTGACACAGATTCTAAAGAAAGAGAGCATGCCTTTACTTAAGGTCAGCACATGGCTCGGGCTTTTAATAAGATCTGAATGTATAATGATTGTCACTTACATATCAGTGGTTTAATAACTATCTATATCTGTTATTAAGATGCACCGCCACATGCACCAGATTTGGGGCTATTTTGTTTCCATGTGTTCATGCGGACTAACACATTTATTATTTAATCTACTTGGTGTGTTGTACATTTATGCAAATGGGCGCATGTAAGGAGGTGTCTTGTTTTGCATATTTAAACATACAACTTGCAATGGAAGCATTTAAGCAGGAAAATTTAATGGTAATAACTGAATAACAGAAATTTTAACTTTAAGTACTAGAAAATTGCTGTGAAGGTATTTTCCTAGAAATTCATATTTTTTCATGCTCTAAGCCAGAAATCTTCCCTTCAGCAGCACTTACTTTAGCTCAATTTTCCACATCTATTCTTATCTATATTTTAAAGGTTTTACAAAGTGGTGACATGGTTACGGGTTTTGGACTTTTGAATTCTTCTTTATTATTTGATGCTCCACTGGCTACACTTGATCTTTGTCTGTGTTTTGCCTACTTCCTGTTTTATTTTGGTAGCCTTTGTCTCTTGTGCCTTGTATTGAGTTTTACTTCCGTGTCTTGTTTAATTAGTTTCAGCTGTGTCTTGTCACCCTCCTGCATCCACTTCTCTTGATTACCTCTTTGTCCTTGTTCCTTGTACTGTTTGCTCACTGTTTGTTTTCCCAGTAATGGGCAAAGCGGGGCTTTGTGAAACTCTGAAATGTTCGAAGCATTTGTGCCAGAATTGCGTCGAGGTTTCGAAGCAATCTGAAATCCCTCTCACAGTGACACCTGCTGGCCAGTTTGGTTATCTCAACATCTTGATAATGCTATTCTGTGAAACAATGACAGAGACAAGCCCTGCACAATTCCAAACAAAACTACTTATCATGCCAGACTACTGCAGCGTTAGGATTCATTTTCAATTAATTCAAAAATAAATATTTAAATAAAAAAAAAGACTAAATGTGTTTTCCTTTTTAAGAAAGGGGACCATTTCAGTTTTTTCATGGCCTAATTCTCGCCAGCTGCAACAGTCATTTTCACACTGACCAAAACCCTTTTCAAATCTGAGCAAACACGTCATCCTCTGAACCATGAGGAAACTTTCTCTAACATAATTTGTAACCTAGACGTCTGCGGATGCCGTATCACGTGACATGGGGATGATGTTGTACTCAGTCTGAGTCTGAGGTTTTGGATCCACTAAACCTGCATGCCTTTTTCCTGTTATTTATAAGATATTTACACTAGATGTGTCAATAGGAACAAAGAAGGAAAAACAGCTCATTTGTCATGAGAATTGTTAAGAAATGGGTAGCCTGTAAATTAATGGATATATTAACGGATACTGCTTCTGGCTGCACAATATGCAGGTAACAGGTCAGAGTGAGCAAATAACATTTTCTGTTGAAAGCAGAAAAAAACTAAAGAACAGACGGAGTTAGAGATGAAAATTGCTGCTTTATTTTTCTCCTTGAAACCACGGGCGGTTTTTCCTGAGATCATTTAATGACAGCAGAGTGCACCTCTCTCTCTCTCTCTCTGCTGATATAAGTCAATAGAGCTCACCCAGCAGTCTCTTTCTTTCTCTCATTTACAGTACCAGTCAGAAGTTTGGACACACTCTTCCATTCATATGAATGGGTGAGCGTCTCCAAACTTTAAATCGGTACTGTATATGACAGTAATCATTCGACTCAGCCAATATTTATTTATAGCCTACATTGATTCTTCACAGTCCACAGCAAAAATAATAATGAATTATAGACACGCACGTACCTGTGGTGGTATCAAAAACATTCATTCAGTAATTACAAAGCCCAGCCCAAATGACTCTGGTTCAAAAATCATGGGAATGCTGTCAAAACTGGGGTGAAACGCTGGTGCAGATCATCGGCGCTTCGTATTTTTTTATTCACTCAGACTTCAAGTCTGCATCATATGACAAGCAGACTTGGTCCTACATCATCCAGAGTCCAAAGAGTTTTAATTCTACAGATGTCTATATATTTTTTTCTGGCTGTTGACGTTATTTTCTAATTTATGAAGTGCTAAAAAGAGATGTCCAAAATCCCCTCTGTATAAACTTTTAACTCTAAGATGTCAATAAAAATAAATAAATACTAGAATTTTGAGACTGGCTGTTTGGATTGCTGGTCTGGTAAAGCATTAAAATAGACACATGTTTAGATCCAAAAAGACACTGAATGTAAAACTTCAGAAGACATGTAATAATAAGAAAAATTAAAAAAAAAAAAAAATTGTTGAAATGGCAAAGTATGCATGAGCATGAATTGCTTCCGTGTCAAAATGCATATTAAACAATTTTTGTGGGTCTTCAAACAGGGTAAATCATCATTTTGAGGAATATATTGACCCTAATATAATTTCCCTATAACTTAATGAAAAAGAGAAGAAATAACCAACTGACATCTGAGAGGTTGTGTCAGAAGTGCTGGCACAGCACATGCCAAAATGTGAATTCACACTGATGCGAAAAAGGTTCAGTCGTGGGCAAGCTAATCAAAACACATTTCCACACCCAAACTTAACCTTAAAATTACTTCCATTTAACAGGATTGTGTATGTAAACTTGGCTATATTTAAATCAAACGTCGCTGTCACTGGATATCTTTTTTTTCAGTAAAGTAAAGCAGCATAATAACAGCAGATGGAATGAAAAGCGAGATTTGCTATTATGTCACTGTGCAATGTTATAAAATTAGCAGGTGGTACAAGCACATATAAATTGCAGCAGTTGCTTGCTGCTCTTGATCTCTTTAATAAGGTTAAGAAAGCAGACTCAGAGATTATTCCTGATGCAGCTAAAGACAGATGGTAATAGGACATGACCTCAATAACTGCTGAAAGCTGAGGGTGCTTGGACTGCAAAAGAGATCATCTCGCTCTGGTGAGAATTCTGCAGCCAATGGAGAAATAAAAATAACTTAATTGACTCAAAAAAAAAAATATGATATTATTGCAGTGAGCTAAATAGGCAGATGAACAGTGCACGAGTGTAGTCATTCCATCAACAGGTATGCCACAGGGGCATTCGCCAGATTACTCGGGGAAGTCAACAAAACCAGTGCGCACACGTTGCTCTTAAGGGGGAACTTACATCATTAGCTGGATGAGACTGCATGGTCTTGGATGTGGTGTACCACAAGACAGAGTGCGTTTTGGCACATTTTATAGAGCTTGGCAGCACAGTGTACTGTATAGCCTTTGGGGAAAGCGCATGCCCCAGACAACATGGGCTTGAAGCTGTGCTAAGATAGAGGTCTGCTCCCTTATTGGTGGAGATTTATGTTCAAAGTCAGTCAAAGCGGAGTGAAAGGTGACCTTCATTCTCAGAGTCTCCAAGAATACAGCCGTCATGAATATCAGCATCGCTCTGTGCATGTTTTTGTCCGAGATGTGCAGATCTTTTTTTAAATGGGGAGTTTTCTCACCAGTGTTTTTAGCATATGCCTTTTTTAAAGTGGGGGGGAACAAACACCCGGCGATAAATCATTCATTCACTGATTGCCCTCTTAGTAGGTGATCCTAAAGGGATCCTGACCTGTCAAAGCTGATTTGTTTCAAATATCAAAATGGCCACTGAGGTGCTCTGACTTTAACTTCCTCTGATAAGAGAACTTAGCAAAAGAAAAGAGGGAAAGATTTACCAGCAGAGATGGAATTTAGCAGTTCAGCATAAACTCAATTTATCATCAACACATTTTCCTACTCTCTCTCGGAAGAGTAAAGGGGAGGGTTGTGCCACACTGCTTCTTCGATTAATGACTATTCCCTGGTGCATTCAAAGGCATAAAAATGCATGTTTTCCCCTGCATGCCTCACAAACAAAATAACATCTTATATTGTCAGTGATCTATAGGTTGCTCGAGTTTTATGGCCACAAATTAATTTTCTTTAGCACAGTTATGAAACATTCAATCTATAATTACTCGGGGTTTTTTTTGTGTGTGTGTTTTTGTCTGTTTTTTTAAGTGAAAGAATCTGTTCTCTGTTCGCCTCAAACTTCAAACATCACACTGACTTGGTAAATATCCACTGTGGCAAAAGAAGTTGTTTAAGGTTCGGCTCAGAGAGAAATACAGCACGCTGCATGGTTAAATGAAAGGGCTGCGAGCAGACCTGATAGATACATGCATTCATCCCTGAAACCCACCACACTTTGTCAAGTGTCAAATTACGCACCAGAAAGGTGGAGGGGGGGCTCTATCCTAAGCCCTGCAAAAACCTGAATGATCTTTTACTATGAAGTCAATTTTTTAACCATATGAAGAATGAGAATTGTCAGCGCAAAGGGTGGTAAATTGATTTGTGATATTCCTCAAGATTTATATCCTGGGATATTTGGTATAGCATCTGTAAAACTGCACAGAATATAAGTCTGAGAGATCAAGCAGTAATAAATAAATATTGAGGGCTGCAACTGCTGAGAAGTGGAAGGGTAATTCTCAAAACCCTAGCGTGATGCTGTTTTTCCTGTTATACCCTGTAATAAGCTCTGAACAGCTTTGTAATAAAAGAATAAAGATTTTTAATCTATTTTCCACTGAATGCTAATGTGACAACAAACTTGTTTCTTTGCCAAAATATAATTTGTTTTTGTTTTTTTTCCCCCTCCCATTACTTGTAATTGAGTTTCTAACTAATAAGTGCATTTCACAGTGTGAGGGAACATACAGAGGGAAAAAGACAAGGCAGCTGTGAAAATGCCAAGAAAGGCAAAGGGAAAATCTTTCAGGTCCCAGCAGATTTTTAAAGGCCCCGATGATCCTTCCCAGCTAAACTTGGGATTATTTCCGGAGTTGGCAGTTCATCACACTTGCATGCAGGAGGCGCTGAGGGGAAGGCATTCTGCTGCCAATTAGTATCAATCGGGAAGAATATAAGGGCTGCACTGTTGCAATTTTTACAGGGGGCTTTTTTTCCCCCAAGCAGCTCAACTCCTCCCGGGGCATTAGAGCTGTTTCCCTCCTTTATCTGAATGATCAAACCTCTGAGCCACAACACTATCTGTGACATGGTGTGCCTGATCAAACCACTCCGTGTGACATTATATTATCACTAATTTGCTCTCTTGGAAAAGGATCTGAATCAGAAATAAATTTTGAAGCACATTTTAATGTAGGACCAATGTCATATGCTTAAAATGTTAAAAAAGTGCAATCACCGCACATGACTATATTACTTTGATTAAATAGCGTTGGTATTGAAACATTTTTTAACCTTTTTAGATCTAATTGTATCTTCCTAAGCATTCAGGTGCTACAACATAAGGAAGACATGCAATTAGAGAATATATTTTCTTGCCACTATGAGAACATTTAAGGACTCCCTATGAGGTATGGATATAAACAACAATGGAGGAAGAGCATTCAGCACATTTGTAAGATCTCAAGGCTACACATGCATATATGAAGTTGCTTATGTTTTCTTACGATAAGTCAGTGCCAGGTTTTCAAAAATTCCTGTATGAGCCCGACTAATATACTGGCAGGGCCGATATATCGGCCAATATTAGCAGACATACCGCCATTTATAATGAGCAATAAATGCAAATTAAAAAGTAAGGAAGAGAAGGGAGAAACGCCCTTCAACCATGTTATGGATATGGATGTTGATGTTGTATATTTTGTCCACCAGAGGGTACTCTGAACTGTGAACCACCTCAACTGGCTCCTTTCTATGTGGAGGAGTAGTCTCTGAGCCCCTCCTGAATGACTGCACTCTCTGAAGGAGAGGTCAGCCACCCTTCGTAGGAAGGTCATTTCCACCTCTTGTATCCGCGACCGTAGGTGAGGATAGGGATGTAGATCGACTGGTAAATCTTCACCACGATGAACCAGTGTAATGTCCGCATCACTACAGCCACAGCCCCGAGCCGTCTGTCAGTCTCCCGTTCCCCTCTCCCCTCACGTGTGAACAAGACCCCGAGATACTCAGGGACAAGTTGCTGTCCCAAGTGGAGGAGCACTCATAACAAATGTGAGGGAAACCTGTTTATGCTTTGTGTGTCTGAAATTTAAAAATATTGGCCCGTATATAGGATTTTCAAATCACCAAATATCATTACCAGCCTTAAAATCCTACTGTATATCAGTCTGGCTCTACAATTATGTAACAGGTGACCCCAGGGATATATTTACTGAAGACTAGGATAAATCAATGGCAACTGGAAACCCTGTTTGAGATGGTCAATTTGAGTTCAACTGTTTAAACAGTGTGCTTTAGTCTAAAACTTAGCTGAATCTCTGCCAGTGTTAGCAGCCAATGTTAGCTCACAACATAAGAGCAACCTACTCAGTTTTGACTCAATACAAAAATCCAAACATAGATTCATGTGGTTCTGATACTCACATACCCACTTGGAACCATCTCTTCAGTGTTTCCACAACCGTCATCATAACTGCATAAATAGACATACTGTATCTAGTGGGGATTGTCAGCAATAGTCCAGGGGTTACATTTTAATGAGAGTTTGGATGTGCCTCTTCTCTAATTTCACTACTAAACTAAAATGATGTGGGCTGTGTGGGAGGCTGGCTCTCTGCTAATACAGGTTCAAGTATACTGTCACGGGTTGACATGGACACACATTGTGCTGTTCCACCTATTGCTACCCCCAATTAAATACAGTGTCGATCTTGTTATATTTGCTTGAGACTCAAGTGTGATTGGCTCCAGGGATGCCCAAGGTGCATCGCATGCCAGAAAGCAAAGGAATAAACAGCTTCAACTATGGATGGATGCTTCACCCTTCTGTCTCCTGTGTTTTTGGTGAAAGCGTGCTGCCCAGTTAGCAGAGAGGAGGGGGGATTATTTTGTAAAGGCAGCATTGTGTAGGAGTTGGAAGTATCCCTTTTCTGGTAATGTGCTTAGCACTTTGTGCTTCTGTAATGCTGTTGTAAGCCACACTAGAGATGACGAAGGCTCGTGCCCATTTGCAAGTAAGCTAGGCGGCTGTAATTGCATTCATGTAGTAAATGTAATTTGGACAAATTGTTGCTAAATATGTCTTGCTGTAAATAAACACTTCAACACGTGTGAGTTAGATAAGGAGATCAATATCACTCTTTTGTCTGTGCAGTAGTTTTGTTGCTGGAACAGGCAGCTGATTAGCTCAGATGCACATAAAGACTGGAAACTGGAATGGGTAGCTGGGGTGTGGGTTTTGTAGATGATTGCAGAATACATGCACAAAAGCAAACTGCAAAGTGTCAGTGGTGCATTTTATATTCAAAGGTGCTAGCAGGTAGTTTTTGTTCGAGACACAGCCAGGAACGCTATTTACCCCTGCTCCTGGTTTTCAATCTATGCAATGGAAATGAAACTCTGAAATCAACCATTATGTCACCGAGAACCCAGGGATCTTTACTCTGTATACAATTATAGATGAAATAAATAAATATAACAACAAAGTAGGCATGTCACTAGTAGTCGGTACCAATACCAGTAGGATTGCAACATTATTAATACCCAATTTGATACCAAAGCAAAATGATCCTCTCGTGTACTTAACCTCCTTAAAACGTTGTTGTGAATCACTGACATGACAAAATGTTAGCATCATATTTGTTGACAGGACACGGACTGATATTTACTTTACGGGAGCTCGAGCATTTATATAATAGTAGCCACTGCACACCTTTCAGCCAATGGAAAATGGTTGGTTTCATAAGGCAATGCCAGCTGTCTCTGGATAACAAGGATAATATGTTGGATGCTTATTAACATGAATTCACGCTCACTCACTTGAATCCTTTAATTAAAAGAATAAATATTCTTTCTTATGTCTTAATGGATATAGGATATAAGCCATACCCGGAAATCCAAGAGAAGATCAAGTCGTTTTACATTCAAAACATGTTCAGTACATTACCCATTTCTCTTTAAATTCTAGAGTAACTGCTCCAATTTCTACTGAGCCTTTCATAAGTGGATTGTTTGATAAGGCCACCACAGCAGCACTTTGCCAATAACCAGCGCACCAATAGCTCTGCCAGTGGTCTATTATATCAATCCATCCTTTTATATTAAGCACTTGACAACATCAAATGAATTCAATAATTCACAACAGAAGCGATAGATTGCTGAGGATAAAACAATCAAGGTTTTGTCAAGCAGGAGCCCAATACCAACAGCTGTCTCATCTACACATATACAAACACACAATCAAGCGTAGCATGTGTGCACGGTGTCGAGAAGTTGGTGTGGTCTTTTTTTTTTGTTTTTAGTTCAGGCCAGTTATTGAGATGGAAAAAGAAGGTCAAGAGGAAGAATATTTTTATGATAGCGTAAGCTGACAGGTCAGTTGCCCTGAGTACAGCTTCACCTTCACTATTCTGAACTTATAAAATATTCAGTTCACTGGAAGACGAAGGAAGTGCTCCAGTGACATCGACCAACACAAGCTGCTCCCTGCGGCGCTGCCTGCAAGCCATGGTGTGTGACTACACCTAGCAACCTTTTGAGCTATTAACCTACCCTCAGTGCCACTCAAAAAAAAAAAAAAAAAGAGGTCAATCCTATAACAGACTATGACTGATAAGTCAGTCTTTTGGAACTAAATATTAAGTGACCACAGCACTGTTGTATAGCCTTGTGACTTGTGAAATGATGATTCTGGGCAAAGATTTTTTTTTTTTTCCCTTTTAATTACACTGGAGGCACAGGATTAATCAGATTTATTTCACAAACAGATGCATACAGGTTATTTAGTTTCATAGTGTAATGCATGCTGGATCAAAATAAAGACACTGTATCTGTAAGGGATCGGTGGAAAAGGATATGTCACATACGTCACTCGGTCTGTCAGCAGCCATGAACAGCGTATAATTTGCAGATGTCTTGTTTCTATCAGTTCAATATCATGACTTCCTTTTCTTTTCTTTAATATCCACACTGACAAGAAAATATAACGCTTTTCAGTGTGTCACAATCCTAAGCGAAGGTGCCATCTAACAGCCTAAAAGCTAAATCCATTGGTGGTGTCACTCAAAGGCGACATATTTGTGGGAGGCAAATACAGCTTTAGATCGCTTCTTGAGTTTGGAGCTTATGATGTATGCAGCCAATGTTTTGGCCCAGACTGTTGATATTCTCAGACTGCTCTGCCGCAGCAAATTGTCCTTGCTGAAAATAAGAATAGTAGAGCGCTTAAACTGTTTTGTGCCCTTAAAAAAAAGCCATTGTGTTACCTCAGCAGGAGTCAACAACACACAGTAAAGAGAAGGAACTGATTTGTCTTTTGCTGTAAGTCAACAGTAATTGACTGTGGTTGAGTACTTAAAAGACATTTCCATGTGCAGAACTCATCAGGGGTAAGGGAATTAGTAGCAGTGGGCTGTCTTTTTTTGTATCATTGTCAATGAACAAGTGAATATCGAATGAAAGGCAATTTTTTTTTTAAATGCTCCAGTTTTACTCGGGTTTGTTGCGCATTAACCTCAATCAGAAACATGTCGGGGTATGCTCCTAATAGGAATGATGGCGTTGGATGGACTGAAACATAATGCCCCAGAGGTGTTCTACTGGATTTAGATCAGGCAAACGTGGGGGCCAGTCAGTGGTATCAATTCCTTCATCCTCCAGGAACTGCCTGCATACTTTCACCACGAGGCCTGGAATTGTTATGCACCAGGAAAACCCAGGACCCACTGCACCAGCGTAGGGTCTGACAATGGGTACGAGGATTTCATCCTGATACCTAATGGCAGTCAGGGTTTCGTTGCCTTGCCTGTAGAGGTCTGTGTGTCCCTCCATGGATATGCCTCCCCAGACTGTCACTGACCCACCACTGAACCGGTATAACGGTATAATGGTGTAACGTTCTCCACAGCATCTCCAGACCCTTTCATGTCTGTCGCATGTGCTCAGGGTGAACCTGCTCTGATCTGTGAAAAGGACAGGACGCCAGAGGTGAACCTGCCAATTCTGGTATTTGATGGCAAGTGCCAGTTGGGCTCCATGGGGCAGTGACCACAGGGTGCTTGTCTCCTGGATCTCCTCCATGCTCTCAAGACTGTGGTAGGAGAGACAGCAAACCTTCTAGTAATTTTCGTTATATTATGAAGGAATGTTGTTATCATTGTATGATGATTAATTTCGTTGTATGTATGATGACAATAAAGTTCTATTCTATTCTAATGACAAGTATTGATGTGCCATCCTGGAGGAGTTGGACTATTTCTGCAACCTCTTTAGGGTCCAGGTATTTTTTTTTTTTTTTTTTTTTTTGAGCAGTGTATGCAGTATATGCCGCTAGGCAATCAGGCGTGCCGCAGTTGTTGAGTGCTATATTTGGTTTGTGGGTTTTGACATTGGATTTTTGTTATTTTTTAGTGTTTTTCTCTGTTTCTATTATCATTCACGACCTGTGTTTATTTCCCTGTGTATGGCATTTGAGTTCTAGTGCGTTCTGTGGAGTTTGGTACTTGAGTTTAATTCCTGAGTTTGCTTGTTATTTTGGTTTACTTTCTCAGCCTCCCCCCGGTGTTTCTTTGTGTCAAGTTTTTGAGTGTGTTTAGTTATTTACTTCCTGTTTTATTTTGCTGGGTTACGTCTCTTGTGTCTCGTGTTTGTGTTGCGTTTGCCTCTTGTGATTGTCCTAATTTACTTCAGCTGTTCCTCATTCCCCACCTGATTCCTCATTCCCCTGATTACCCTCAGTGCGGCCGTGTATAAATAGCCTTAGTTTCCCTTTGTCCTTTCTCCTAGCATCTGTTTGCCTTATTATGTGCTCCTTGTCTGCAGTGGACTGAGTTTGCATTCTCTGAAGGGCTTCTGTGGATTCTTCTCACAGCGTGGAAATAAAGGTCTGCTGTCAGTTGACTCCTGCCTGTTTTTTAGTCTACATGTGGGTCACTTTGCCTGAAATTCATAACACAAAAAAGGCAGTCACTGTTTACTTAAAATCAACCCTTTTTTTCTCTTTTCTTTATTTTGTATGGTGTCACTGACAGCAGACATCTCATGCACCGTGAGCACAGGACTGCCCACCCACCTGCTGGTCAAACCATTTATTTGACAGAGTTAGCCAATCAGAAGAAAGATGCTGCACAAAGGCCCAATATGAGATAAATGAGGACAAATTTGAACTGAGAATCATAAAAAAGCTATTCTAGCAGGAGTCCAAGAATAAAAAACGTGAAGCTTTAAATACTCGAGGTTTATAATGTATGACATCACAGTTCTAAGCACGTTATAAACTGCAAAATATTTCCTGTAAAATAACTGCCAATGTTCAAACTCAGTGGCAAGAAACTAAGGTCCTCTATATGTTATGCTGCTCTCACAGTTATTAGTACTTTACATCAGTGCTTTTTACAACGGCATTTAAAAAAATGAAATAAAAGGAGAATATGGAATGAGCATAAAAGTCATGAACTATGCAATGTTTTTCAAAGTTAGCAAATGACAAAATGCCTGCATCCTCTATATTTCCCTAATTGTGCCTGTTAACTTTTTTTTTTTTTTTTTTGTTGTTTCAGCACTCCCATGAAAACTTGTGCAATTAAAAGATCCAAAAAATAGATAGCTCTGATAAGATGTCCTTGGCAGCAACAATGACCATCTTTGATCTCTGCGTGCTGCTCTCTTGGTGGAACGACTGGAAGTAGCTTGTTAACTCTGCAGTCCTATGTTTCTTCAACATTCAGCTGTGTGATTCATCTCTCTGCTCTATGGATACCCCCCCACCACCACCACCACAACCACCCCAAAATTTCCTTTTCACACAGTGTCCTTTTTTCTCTCTCTCTCTCTCTCTCATGGGCCCTGCTGGCGAGCTGGCCAGCCTGCCTGCCTGTGCCTGCTGATCTTTATCATTAGTTCATTAGGGCACAAAATGGCTGCCGACTGCCCCCACCCACACATTTCCTCGCACGCTTTCAGACTTCCTGCCTTCCTCGCAACACAATTAAAACTGTCACACGAGCCCAGTTATATAAAGCATACCCAATGCTTTGTTCTTTCTTTTGTTTTCCTTTTTTGCCTTGCATATTATTCACTGCTTTGACTGTAACACATTACACGCATAAATTACACTTTAAAAAAAAAAAATCTCCATCTTGCTTATTACTTTGAATGCTGGGACTGAATTGCTGCTCTTGTCAACAAAGTGATCAAAGAGACGTTTGAAATGAAGAGGCTTTCTGCATGGGATTCAAATCTGCTAGCATCTAATTGTGCTGTTGTGTGAGAGCTTTAGAAAGGCTGGTGGTGGCTCTCATTTTCTTGTTATTCATTCACAAGTAGGATGTATTCTGGCAAAATATTTATGCACCGGGTAACATCAACATCATTTGTACTGTGCCTGTTATGCAGAGATGATATTTGTACTGCTCAATTTCCTCATGCACACTGAAATACAGTTTCTTTTTTTGCATGTTAGCGATTTGCAGCAAGCTGATATTTCTATGTAGTTGGATGGAAACAAGCGTTTTAAATAACCGTCCTGTAAGTATCAGACAGTATGATCAAAAAAGGACGTGATGTAGCATTAGCGAGGTTATTTCATTTTATTTCCCCATTTTCGGTTGGAAAACTATAGAAATCTATTTCATGAAATAGTGATACCTCTGTTCTGCCAAGGATGGGAAAATAGATTCTACGCTAAAAAAGTGTCCATCATACAAAAAAAAAAAAAAAAAAAGTTTGCAACAATTCCTCAGGCCTGTCTGGATGTGAAATATTATTTTGCTGTTTGAACATGGCTTTTGCACGGCTATCATCCTACTGAGATTCTGCAACGTGTTGCTTTGTCTTGGGGCCCGAGTCTTCTGCAGATAAATGCCAGCTACTTAGAGCACAGGTTTAACAAGAAAAGCAGAGCTGGACCTCTCACTTTGGTTCAGACACAACCAATATCCCTGAGCGTTCGACGGGGGAGCTGGCATAAAAAAAAAAAAAAAAAAAGCTGGAGTGGAAATATATTTCCAAGGGAACACACACACAAGCAGAGAGGACAGGACAACCCTTTGAAGGGCTCTTGCTGGCTTGCTACTCTGCCTGTCAGCCATCCTCAGCACGTCACAACAAAGTGGAAGACATTCCATATTCGACTCCAATTGTCTTGTGAGTCATTACATTCCGCTCAACATAGGGCCCATTTCACTGCTGACACGACTTGCTGTCACCACTGAATCGCATTGACATTCACAAAGTCATTCTCCACTGGGACCACAAGGCTTTTACATATGTGTGTCTATGTTTGTCTGTACGTGTGTGAAAGACACAGCAAGACTGTGTCAATTTTGAACATAGCAGGATTTGGGAAATACTCAGACAGTACCTATTACAATCGTTTAGCAAGTCACTCACTGGAGGCTGTAGAGCACTTGTGGACTTAATTGAACTATTTCCATAGATTTGCAGCGATATTGCTGGGCATGCCCACTTGGGTGACCTATTGAGCAACATGAGACTGCAGGAATAATAACCCATGAGCCTTTTACATGTGGATGTGTGCAACAATTAATCCATTATGCATGAACTTCCTCCTGGAATGGCAAAGAGAAACTTGGCCAGAATATGAACATAGTGTTGCAGTGTCTCACTCACTGTAAAGAACCACTCAGTTTCATCATTTTAAAAAGACAACAGAATCAATATAAAAGTAGTACTAACCTGATGGATACTGGGCTGTGTAATGAGTCCAAAGCTGCAGAAAATATGGTGGTGACGCGAATGTTATGAAACTGGTATCATTACAACAGGAAGGCCGAAGAGATTCGCTGCAGAGACAAATATAAACCACTGACACAAGAATTACAGTACTTCTCCATACAGCATCAGCACCGGACGAACATTAGATATTCATCGAGCTATCGATTTCAGCATTTATAAAGGCCGATAAATGAAAATTTTAAAGTAAAGAACCTGGACGAGCACCCTTTAACTGTATTAAACGTGTTCTTGTAGGGCTGGACAATTAACTGACAATGAATCAAAACCGACATTCCTCTACTACAACACTTGGAGCAACATTTTGTGTTATAAAATTTTGTATGTGTGTCTTTTATATAAAATAATTGTTCATTAATCGCACTTGAGGTAAAATGTTCAACGAATCACGATTTTGATTTGAGGTCATATTCCCCGGCACTGTGTTGATGTTGCATAGTTTGTACACCAGAGGGCACTCTGCAACTTCCCTGATGGCACAACAAACACAACAACCTCTTGATACTTTTCCCGCCTACATCATCAAAAATATGCATGCACAATTTGGCAACGGAAGTGAACTGCTACTTCATTCAATCCGATAAGGATGACAACACTACTCAGCGGAAACCTTGATTTAAAAGCGAAATTAGCATCAAAATGTCTGGTTGTTGTGTGCTTGGCTGTCAGTATTCGGTACAACTGAAGTTGTGCCGAATTCCGTCGGGATCACGGCCGTTTCAGAGAAACCACAGGCGTCTGTGGTTGCAAGCTATGAAATGTTTCGCGATCGTTCTTGGATAATCCCTTCGCATAGCTTGAAAAGCTTTTACACTTCGCCAAACTTCCGTTTCCAAAATGCACGCGCATCCCTGTTTACGAATTTATCGGAATATTGGAGTTTTATATCTCTAAATATCTGTATCAGTATTAGTCTTAAAAATCTTTTATCGGTCAACCAATACACAAAATGACAGCTCAGGTATTAGGCCTAATATCCGCATTTGAGAAATCAGCAACACAGATCACTTACATTGTAGAAAACTATGTGTGTGGTACATATGGGGCAAATAAATCCTCCCCAGTTTGTTTCAGGTCCTTACTTTGCAAGATTTAGCTTATTGCAGTTCACATTACATTTTTGGCGATCATTTACTGATTCACACAGTTTTTCACATTTTTGTTCCAAATATTCCAGCCAACCATTGGTTTTTGTATATTTCTACACAGATAATGAGGATAATTGTACAATCCGCCATTTTACACAGCAACCCATTGTAATGTACCTATTGCATAGAACAGGAAAAAATGATATAATGATGTGATAGAATATGGCAGGTGTATGCTTAACAAACACAATTGCATGTGAAGCAAAATAAAAATCAGAAAATAGAATAATTGTTCAGCCACACTGCTATAATATATTGTTTGCATCAAAATTTATAAGCCTCTAATAATTACATTCCCATACAAGTCAGCACAAGAGGGCAAGTGAGGTGTTGCAGGTATAAGGCACGAACCTATCACACAGGAGAACAGAGTGTGACCTCTGTGGGATTGTTATCTTTTCAGTAAGTTTCAGTTTGATTTAATTCACTTTCACCCAGGACACTGGGAGAATTATAATTTTTTTTTCTTTTTTTTAACTTATGAAGTCACTTTAGGCACTTACTAAGGATTGGGATAGGACAGGATTGGGAAAGCAAGAACAGAAAAATAGCAAAAATCTGTTGGGAGCACATATTTGTAAAATGTCACAAACAAAACATAATTCAGAATTCATGTTTCTCTCAGAGCATAATTTTTAAAAAAAAAAGCAATTTAAATGACATTTTTAGGACACGGGGCTCCTGCTGTGAACACACATCGTCATCACAAATCCGTGTGTGCATGTTATGCAAAACCCGTAACTACCTTATACTGACGTATTTATTTTATACTGCACTCAAAACATCTTAGCACCCATACACTAAAACCAACTTAATCTCAGAATGGATGCAGCAAGAAGATTTGAACAGCCCTGTAAAGTAAGTAGAGTTATCTTTAGTACTCCTGAGAAGTTGTATGGGTATTTTCTAAAATACACTGTAAGTTTTTGTGTGGCACAGGGCGAGACATAAATCCCAATCACTATGCTATTTTTGTAAAGGTACTGTTTAACACCTTGGGAAATAAGCTTTCACTATCACACAGATGACTCTTCCCTTTGAGCTGTAACGGTACTAATGCCTGTAGGTGTATCATGTTCCAGAGGCACCAAGGGGCATCATTAAAAAGTTGAGAATTATCTGTGGATCACAATGAAAATTGTCTACAGTTCATTTACTTCTTCACAGCACATCTGGACATGTTTAACCTATTCCACTGAGCACAAAGTGTAATCCACGGGGCGTCTAAAAATGAACTTCAAAGAGGATGGCTTTAAAAAAAAAAAAGAAGAAGAAGATATCCTTAAAAATCACACAGAACAGCATGAATCATACACCCAGTTAGCACAGGAAGAAAAGTGTAGGGGTGGGATAGCATAAGGCTTATGTGACTCACTGGATGTGGAGAGTTCTCCTGCAGACAGAGAATTCCACAAATGGATCAGAGTAGCCCACAATTAACCACCGCTGTACAAATAAAGCAACAGCCTTTTTCTGGTTAGAATTCAAAAGTGAGCCAAAAGTGCACCAACAAATTTAAAATTAGTGTCATGCTCGTTTTTGAGCATCACTCGTATTACGGCACTGCCGCCTCGACACGTGGAGAAATCCTGAGCTAGAGCTGCCCGTCGAGCACGGTTGCATCCACTAAGCTATCACAGGATAATTCAGCCCAAGCAAACAGTGAATTCAGATGGATGATTCTACTCGTTCACTTGCTGCCACAAAGGCACTTGGTATGCAACACAAATGTAATGAAATTAGTTTATTCTAAAGTCAAGGATGCCCTACCACTTATAATATGTCTGTGTTACTTGACTGAGGTAACAGGTCTTTAAAGAAGATCTAATATGCTTTTCATTATTTTCTGTCATACATACACTGTTACAGTGGATGCTCATGTCAAATTTCAAATAATAAGGTCACCATATGTACAAGTAATCCCTGAGACAGTTTTATTGTTTTGTTTTTTCCCCCCTCTTGGGTCTATATGATGTAAACACAGAAACCCCCACCAGCCACCCGCCGAAACCTCCTGTTTACGAGGGGCAGCCAATCAGAAGACATTGACAGGAGGAAGGTGGCTACAAGGGCTTTAGACACAAGATGAACTGAGGACATGCACTAAGGTCCGGTATCTTACTATAACACACGAAATCATTTCTTTGCCCGCCAACTCCTCCTACACAATCAGGAGTTGAGCAACCAAACTTGGCACTCAGGTATATATAAGGCCCTGTCGTTTTGTTGCCTAGCAACCACCTAGCAACCTGTTTTTTTTTTTTTTGTTTTTTTTTAGCATTAATGCACCTGTAACGCCTTTTTAATAGTATCGATTTTCTTTCTTTCATTAAATTTCAATTATGCATGATATATTATCATCAGGTTCATGCAAAGCTACAGTACTACAGTCTAACGCTAAAAATATGGAAGTAAGCATATTTCCATTTAGGGACAGTGGCGTACACCACAAAATGTTGACAGGCAAGTGACAGCAGCTTGGCTTCTGAGCATGTTTCTTCTTGCAGTAGGTTTTCTGTATTAGAAAAGGAATCAGAAAGATGCTCTAACTTGTGAAGTCCATTGCCATGTCAGCTACAGGTGATGCAAGACGAGGTTAGCAAGGACACTGCAGTGCTGCTGCTGAATGTCGAAGTGCTTTCTGAGGGACAAGCACTCGGAGATCATTCAGTGCTCTATATTGAATTAAAAGCAAAAGTGCAACTAACCCTACTTTTCCTCCTACTTTCCTTCAGTGTGTTACAGTGATTGCATTTACACATTGCCAGCTTATGTACTTGTATGAGACTGACTCAGAGCAGCATTACAATCAATCAGACATACTTTTTATGCCGCAGTTGGTCTTTTTTACTCGACTCTCCTGTGTATTAGTTAGTGCGTGTGTGTGTGTGTGTGTCTCTGCGTATGTTTGTGTGTGCATTCAATTTGCAGACATTCAGGCGGGCAGCCATCCTAGCGGGGGGGCAGGAGGGAGGTTGAGGAAGGTGGTTAGCGTGGGGGAGGATGAGGGCTGTAGTGTAGAACTACAGAGAAGAATTATTGTTAGCTCTCGCCGTGTCAGCTGTGGCTGTGGAGAGGCCAAAACAGCTGCAGTCTATCCACCCTCACCTCCCTCTGCCACTTCATCCCTCCTCCCCTCTCCTTCTCACCCCTCTGCGCTTCCACCCAACATCAAAGGAAGTCTGTGACATGGCCTCGGCTGAGCTGGCGGGTCGGCTGGAGCTGCTCCACTTAGGGCTATCTACGGTTTCATACTGTATGAACATCCAACAGGGAAGCTGTAAAGTCACCAACTTTGTTCTTTTTTTTTTTTCCAGTCTTGTTATTTTCCATCCGGTACTCTGGCTCGCTGACACATGCTAGCATGCCCCCAGTCCCTTTGCCGCCATTTCTGTTTCTCAGAGATCATAGTGCAACAGATTGTGTAATAGCCACTTTCTGGCATTGTTGGACAGGCCATCTGAGGGACAGGCAAAACCTGCCATGCCAAATGTTGCCCCAAACCTTTCTGTGATCTCCACTAAAGAGGACTTGTATGAGAATGAGTCTGTGATTCCGCATGGCCATCGAGTAAGCTACGCACCAGTTTTTTAGAAGCATTAGTCACCTTTGTAATCCCATATCTGGATACAAAATGCATGTCTGCAGTAGCAGCAATATGGCAAATTTCTTCAGAGGCCAACTCTGAAGAAGTTGCACTTTCCGCAAAAACAACGTCACAGTTCTGTCGCAACGTGGTTCACATTGTTCTAGCGTTCCAGCGTAAGGGAAATGAGGTCACTTCAGTGCACTTGTGAGAGACACAGTGTTCCTGTAAGGGAGGCGCCAGGGCAGTTGGCCAGCCAGGCACTTCCTGGGAAGATGAGAACGCACCTGGGGTGGAACCACTTGTATTGGTGTTATTGTGCAAGGATGTGTGCTGGAGTCATGGCGTAGAGAAAGCCTATTTCAGAGCACATTTTGAGGGCAATTCTAGTTGGGCAATACAGTACTACAACTACCTTAGATAAGACAAGCGTCTCTGACAGCCGCAGTTTGATATCTTAGTGGTAAAATCAAAATGCAGAAAATGGCAGTAGGCTTTATCTTCACAGGGTAAGCTGACTGCTTCATCTGGGCTAAAATATGTGAAAATGAATACATTTTGTAATATTTAAATGACATTGCACATTTTAGAATTAAAACTGCACCTACAACAATGTAAACATACCTAAACATAGGGTTGTTGCTTAGGTCATACATGACCTACAGTATCCTTTTATTGCTGTGCAAATTGTGTACGTTATGCAATACATGCTTATTGTTCCTGGCTGTGAGACGCATTGTCCAAATCCCCTTTCAATAACTTGTCAACGTATGTGACTATATTTAATGTCTTCCACTCTGGGGTAATACAGCATAACAATGTCTTTATTAATAGTGCAGGCCTGCCATTGTGCTTAAGTTAAGCAGCATGTAAAAATGTGATAAACCCAAAATTGTAACTACTCCCCAAAGTTTGTCAGGACCTCTGTTTGCAAAGAGAAGACACTTTCCTGCCATCACGGCGAATGTCAGTTACAAAACGCGGCCGCCGAACAATTATTTTTTTTAAGCTTTTGTTTTGTTCATTCCTCTCACAGTCTTTGCCTGAATCATAACAGATTAGGACTAAGACTTGTTTATCTCATTTGATGAGGACCACATGGGTGAAAACACCTTTACAAAAACAGACAGGCCCATGTAAATTTCTTAGTCAATGCAGAACGCATGGAAAGATTATCCAGAAGTGCACATCAGCAGAAAGGAAAGCTTTTACTTTCTCAGTGGACTTTTTTTTTTTCTCAATGGGTGGGGGCTGGGAGACATGGGAGTAGGAGAATCTTTCTGTCAACTGTTCTGACACTGCTAGGGATGATCGATGGCGAGGTGTGAGCTTAGCAACTGAAAAGACAGGTACTATAGGCTACACTCGGGCTGAAGAAAGAAGGATATGTTCAAGGGACATTGCTCTGCTGAAATGAGATCTCTTTCTTTGTCTCAGCAAGCGTCAAAAATGTGTCATAGTAATGGAGTTGCTCTACCCTTTCATTAATTACATTTCAACACCTACATAATTAAGCTCCTACTTTAATGAAATCTCTCACGCTTGGAGCTGTGAAGAGAAAAGGAGACAGCATCTATGCAGTGATAATGAGGGAGAAAATGTTAATCTATAGGCAAAGTCTTAACAAGGTGTTAAAATACAAGATCTTCATTTTCATTTAGGAGTAACATGAAAGGATCCAGCAGCTTTGGCAAAGTAAATCCATTACTGAAGATGTCTGCTTCTCCCAATTCTGACTGATCTAACATGAGCCAAAAATGTAATTTTCAGAGAAAATATGTCAAATCGTGTGAAACTAATTCATTTAAGCAGAAGAATTATTCTTCTTTTTATGCAGCTTGTACCATACAGTAACTCTTAAGTGTTTCCCACACAATTATATTAATGCCTGCCCGAGTAGATTTGGTGACTCATTTGAGCCATCTGGGATCAATTTGGTGGACAATACTTACACTCCTATTTTAAAAGTTCATCTAGCCCTGTTGGTTCCTGTTTTGTGCCTCCTTATGGGCTGCCTCGCTGGCCAAATCTCTGTAGTGGTTGTCCTTGATATTTTTCTCTGCTTGTTGT
>NW_022060145.1:7691910-7740397 GCF_007364275.1 Archocentrus centrarchus
ACAGCCCTATTAAAGTTATTGTTCCTGCCCTGTGAGGCGGTTTTAAATTATTCTCAATGATTTTTGATTGCTGTGGTAGAATGCCAGTATGACTGTGTTTTTCAAGAGCTTTTCAAAGACCTGAAAATGTGATTGGCTATTTAAAAATATACATCCAGGCCCTATTTTACCTTGGAAAATGGAAGACTCAGGAGGGGTCCATCACAAAAGAGGCCAAAGGAAACAGCTGAATAACAAGAGGCATAAATGTTAATAGTGACAGAATCTGAAGAAAGGGACTAAAAGAAATCGGGGTAAATTGGCTACGGTGAAAGGGACAAGAATATCATAGAATTTAGAGTAAGTGGCTTGAACAAAAGAGCGAATTGTAGATGGAGGAGGGGGGGGAGTGAGAAAAATGAATCTCAATTGGTACGCAGTGACGTAGGAGGCTCCTTTGAGCCTTTCTACCCCATGCCACAAAGAGTTAGTGAGCTCTTAATTCTGCCACAAATAAATAACCATGTGTGCTTATGTGTATATGCTTTACTGCATATATGCAGTAAAGACCTGTGTGCAAGGTGCAATTGAGCTTGGCCATTAATATTCCAGAGGGCACAATCAGTTGAACAAGTGCTGCTTTCTGTTGGTGGTGACTTTGTTTAATGGAATGCTCACAGGTCAGTGGAATTTATCTTAAAAATGGGGGAAATACAGTGTTTTTCTGTGCTGTAAGGAGTTAAATCAGTTCGACATGGCCATTTAACAGTATACTATATAAGCCAGCTTACCGCAAAAAAATGGAAATGGAGACAGCAGTCAATAATCTGGCTCTGTCCAAAGCTAAATCTGGCTACCAGCATATCTAACCCCCACTTTCTCCCTTCCACCTTATCGCATACACATGCTTGGTCAGAAATCCCTTCTCGTCATATTTAGAGAAAGAGGGCCCCTCTTTTCCAGCATGCAGGGGTTGATTTCCAAACATGATGGAGGAAAGAAAAAACAAAAGAAAACAAAATAATTTGGTCCACTTCAGGAGCCAGGTGACATAGTTGATGACACAATCATGTAACCATCAACCAACCAGGAGACACTAAGACTGAGTTGTGTTTTCATTCAACTTTGCATCCATGGTTTCCACAGGTATGCGTACCTGCAACAGTGACAGCACAAGCAGAGCACCTTTGCCCACTGACTCACTATGTCCATTTCAGATGTTGAGGGATTCCCACTGAAGTCTGCTGGACTCCCGTACATGTTGAAAAATGCTTCTCAACAAGCACCAAGTGCAACTTTGGAGGAGGGGAAAAAAAAAGTTAAATCTCACTACAGGCTATGTCTTGTTTCCTTCTAGGCATATTTTGGGGGTAGTGGTCAAAAATCAGTTGCTTTAACATTTAAACCCAAATTGCAGATAAATCAAAACAACCATTAACACCGTTTTATGAATCAAATTGCCCATGACCATTATTTACTGTCCAGTGGCTGCAGCTGTGATACAAGCTGCAAGCACACCAAAGTGTTATGTGGCTAATTAAGTTTTATATAAAACACGTGTCTGCTTAAAATTCAAAGCGGAGGTGACACAGAGGTGAAAAGTGCAGTGCATCTGTATGGGGATAATTCGGGCAGGCAGAATTAGGAATTATTTAGTGTAAAGTCAGACATGGGAAAAGCTGGCAGCCAAATGTTAACTAAGTGAATGCTTTAGTTTGGAAATGGGTTTATAGATTTAAAAAAAAACAAAAAAACACAGCCAACATTAATGCGTGACATTTGTATAACAAAGCCAAAAAGTATAACAAAAACTCTCCAACAGAGCCGGGATGGCTGGGTAATTTATGAAAGCAAAACATGCAGTAGGGTTACACTGCATTGTCTCCAAAAGCTATCTCTGGGTGCTTTCCTAAGTGCCCAATCTTTTCATGTGGTTTACACCTGTGTTGATAACGTTAAATGACTTTGTTTTCGGGTGACTGCAGAGAGAGCACGCTGTGTACATGCCTCCTCCTGTCACCTTCTGATTTTCTGAAGCACAATGACAGCCTGGGGAAAGGAGGAACTGCTGTGTTTGTGCGTGTTTGTATGTATTCAGGGATGTGACTGTGGCACACTGGGGGGTGAGAGAAGGTTATACTTTTGCTGGATAATTAGCTTTTGGGTTTGAGTTTTAATGAAGGCCTTGAAAGCATGTGCTCTTCACATGAGCATGCTAACAAAGTTTTGGTGATGAGTGCGAGTGACTGACAAGTGGAAGCGATGAAAGAAGAAAGGCAGGAGGCATCTCTTTCTTAAATCCTTCGTTTCCATTCTCTTAGCACTAGTCATACTCACATACTGTTTTCACTCATTTTATGGAACATACATTTCTAGAAATGCACTGATCGCAATCTTCTGATTTTTGTGTGTGTGTGTGTGTGTGTGAGTGAGAGAGACCTGCCAATGCCGATTTTTGCTGATTCCAGTTTTTTTTCTAATAACTATAACTGACAGCATATAAAACAAACATAAACTTTTATTCAATTAATTTAATAATATTTTTTTCTTTTCATGATAAAAGAAATTATTAAGTAATTTCACCATAATTGCATTAAGTTACAGGATCTTCTCTCATTGAGACAATGAAGTGCTCCTCAACTGGAAAGAGCTACAAATGTATGATGAGAGCTGCTGCTCACCTACCTTTATCTGGCATATTTTACCTTACCAAACAAAAGCAGGTGCAACAGATTTACATAGCAAAATAAATGTCAAATGTTTCTAACATCCTGGAAAATGATAACAGGACATTGACCTTTTTTTTCCCTCCCTTTTTCATTCCTTGTAACTGCTTTGATTCTTTGCTCATACCGAGGCTGCTAGCTTGTGGTTGGCTCTGAGCCTTAGCTTTAGCCACACTTTTCTTTTTGGGGAACTTTGTCTTCACTCTAGCAATATCACAATACCAAAAATGTACTAGTCCACCACCAGTACCCAAATTTATACTAAAACAAAATGATCATCCCACATACTTAAGCACAATCCCCTTTATTAAAAGTTGTTTTAAAACACTGGCAGATAATTTATTTAAAATATTGGCATAACAGTTTGTTGACAGGACACAGGTTGAAATGTTAGGATGGTTGCCAAATAGCCTACTAATGCTGTAGCTACATTATGTTTGTATAAGCATTTAATGTTAGCTACTGCTGTTAGCCTATGGAATATAGCTGATTTCACAATGGCAGTGCCAGCTGTCTCAAATAAAAGGGCAACATGTATTTCAGGATAATATAAGAATGATAAGGCTTTGGATGTTATTACTGTGAAACCAACTCAACTTGGACAGATATGGATGCCAATCTTTTAGGTCTTTTGAATGCACCTATATTGTCCTGTTAGCATTAGCTGATAAGTATATATATATATATATATATATATATATATATATATATATATATATATATATATATATATATATTTACAGTCCATGTCTTTACTGCACCAAACAGGAACTTGCAAATTCCATGAAGTTTTCAAATTTATCTTTTCAAATTATCATTATTATTATTACTATTGCAATTATTAATAAAGCCACTAGCTGTTACATTCTGGGTTCATAGTAAGTGATTTCATGATACACATAATTAATTAAAGTTTATAAATTGCTAAGGCATACACAGAAATGATAAAAAATGAGTCTTTTTAAATGTGGTGCTTCATAGCAGGCTGGCTCCAGTGAGGCGAAAGCTGCTAAATCAAATTCCAGGATTCAAATACCCTACACTACAAGGGAAATGGACAATAGAGATGCAATAAAAAACTTGATGATATCAATGCTCAGGGCAAAAGAAGCTCATAAAGAGAGCAGTGACTTAAAATGTGGGCCACTGTGTTTTTTCTGAAGTAATGAGAGCTGTAATATAGCTGATGAAATCGGGACCCCATGGGCTGGAATTCAGAAAGAAAAGGCATAAAAGCCTTTGATTACAATGCCACAGGCTTTTTTTCTCATAATGCAATAACCTAAAATGCTACTGAAATCAGGTAGATTTTTACATTCATGGCACCATTTCTGCAAGAGGGGGTCACATAAACTCAATCGGTACTATTAGAAAAGGGGTCAGACTTCTAAATCACTGTGTGGTTTGCCTTGTTTGAACGCCAAGTCGTGGCGACATGCATGCCTCCGATTTTCTTGCCGTAAAAACCTATTAAGAAAAGACAGTCTCAGGATGCTGTGGTGAAAGAAGGCAGAGAGGATTGTCTTCTATCCCACACATGGCAGCCCAGTCACCACACTGAATTAGACGTGGAATGAGATGTTTTGTTGGTGTTATTATGCTCACATTACGCGGATTGCTAGATCTTCCCCCACTGGGCCCAGTGGGCTTGGAGCCTGAGCGAGAGAGAGCGGCGAGGAAAGGAAGTAGTAAGGAGGCGAGAGGAGGCAAGAAAACCTGCCAAAAAAACAGCTGCCTGGCAAAATGACAGCAACTCTGGGCTTATTTAGGCAGGGGGAAGGAGAGAAAGAAGCAGAGCTGGGTATGGAGATGGAAGGAAATTGGAATAATCAGCTCCTAATGTGCTGGGGCTGGCAAACATTTCTGCCCCTATTACAATGAAGGAAATAAAAAAATAATATTGTCAGGCTTCTCACTACTTTTCCCTAAAACATTAAGATGATTAAGCCTCTTCAGTGGTGGGGGGAGAAAAAAAAGAAAAACAATGGCACTTGAAATAATCTGTGGCAGTTGAGCCATGGTCTTGGAATATTAATTGCAGCTTGAGCGGCCAGGGTTTCAGTTTTGTGGGCACACAGCTGTGAAGCTTTTTATTATTTTTTTCTTCTCCATTTCCTTGCTTGGCTGTTTGTTGTCTTCGCCTGATTAATTCTACTTCTCTCACCACTGCATTAGTTCTAAAAAGGCACTTCTGTTTTAATGGCTATAATAAGCATAAGTGCATACATTCTGCTGGGATGATACTGATATAATTGTACTAGTTCACTCCTTCTCTATTTATCAGCCAATTAAAGTTTCGATCAGCTATCACACTAAACTGAGGTGGATATTAAAGAGCTCAAATGCAACTGTGTGTTCGGTGGAGCACGACTCCATATAACAGCCAGAGAACACTGACTGGCACTGAAGTGCTCTCTTATGCTTACTTCAATACAGAATGTTTCATGTCACTCAATATTTAATCAATGCGAACTTCAAAAAATAGCTTTGTCATGCAGCACAGAATCAGCCCCTGGGAACAGTCCTCAGCAGGGACAGTCACATTTGGTGTTATTCCTTCCACCCGGTGACTTTGCAAGAAATGGTACCCTGTCTAGGTGAGTCTGGTTATGAGTCCGATTACTCCTGAGCAATCACGTCTAAAGCAATAGCCTGTGCATTTATGATAGGGTATGCCATAGAAAAAAGGCCAGACAATTATTTTTTTATGATTATACCGTCATGGTGGATGTGAATGATAATCGCCATTCAAGGTGAAAGAGGTGTTTTTTTTTTTGTTTTTTTTTGTGAAATGGAAACTAGAGGCTGTCACTGAGCAGTCACTTCTCACTGAAAACACTTCACTTGTGACATACATACAAAAACCCACCCGCAGCTCTTCTTACAGTGAAGGAGGGCTGGCTGTGAAGTTCAATGCTAAGAGCTGAAAAATGTGCTGGAAGGAGGGTAAGCGGTGGCTCTCTGGCACTGGGCCTGTTAATTGGGAGCCGTACAGGAGTGCTCGTAACTTACCTGAGATTCCCATCGACAGAGGGATCCTTCAGCAGTGGGGTGGAGGGAGGGGCAGGGCAGGCGTCCGGATGCCCTGATCGATGACTGCCATCTTTTACATTGCAGGAGGGCAGGGCCCACAGTGACCAAGACCGTGAGAACAAAATTATAGCTATTTGCACGCAAGAGAGTAATGGGAGGAGAGGGGGGGGGAGCTTATTGAGAGAGATGGAGACCAGTGAGAGAGGGCCCCTCCTGGAAAAATCAATGCTAATGACTGGTGAGTGTTGCCACACACTCGCACACTCTGACACACACCCGAGTGCACATGCTTGTATACACAATTGCAAAGGACACATTATGTAATTATACCCATACCCTGTACTTAGGGGCACAGATTCTCTCTCTCTCCCTCTCTCGCTCTCTCTCTCGCTCGCTCTCTCTCTCTCTCTCTCTCTCTCACTTACACACACACACACACACACACACACACACACACACACACACACACACACACACACACACACATCATTTTGTCTTTTTCATGCAAGCATACAGAACCAGTCTAGGTGGGTTGCTGCTGCAGCAGTGGTAATGACTGACATCCAATTAAAACACTGTTAAGGAAGCTGTAGTGATTACTGTCTCTGGAGCTCATCGATTGCTGATGGGCGCAGCTGTCTCATTACGCTGCTAAGTACTGCAGCCTATTTTTATTTATCTATTTCTTTATTTATCACTCCCTCCTACGCGCACTACAGCTAATGGTGTGGCACTGACCTTTTCAACACCCCTTGCCACCTCTGACTTACAACTCTCTAACTCTGCCCTCCATCTACGATGGCAACATTAGGCCGGAAAGTAAAGAAGAGCTTAAGTGGCAGGTGAAAATTGTTCCCACCTCCTCACTTGGCACTGGGGCCGGTCGGTACAGTGAGTGGCTGTGCTGATGAATTCAGAAGAGAGCGATTGATGTATGCATGTGCTGCTTTTTCAGCAAACTCTCTCGGAGTGAAGAAAAGCTGAGCGGAGTGACATCAGGAGACATAAGAGAGGCGAGAGAAAAGAACTTATTTAGCACATTGTCCCATATGGACAAAAATACAGATGGAGAGAATAGAAAATCTGACTTCCTTCAAGCATTCATAAATTTAATGAGAATCTCCTGAAAAATGAACTTGCGGAAAGATTGCCAGCAGGTGGTACACAAAATCTGCAGAGGTACAAAGAAAGGCTTTAATCTTTAGGAGTCTAAAGCTCCACCATAACATCATCATTAATGCTGAAGTACAGGTACATGCAGTCCAAATTTAAAATTAACAAGGCTTGGTATAGTTAATATTCAAATGTAGGTGTGCCTCAGTGTGTGTGTATGTGTGTGTTTTACTCTGTGATTACACTCTCCACTGGCCCAATTTCTCAAGCAACAGAAAAGAATCAGCTGTTTCCAGTAAGGCTGTGCTATTTTAGTCCCAGCTAAAGTAACTCTAGATAAAAGCCTTTTGTGCTAATACTGTATGTAAATATGCTAAACATCTGAATGCCATTATATATGTATGGGCTGTACCATATCATCTTGGGGGGGGGGGGGGGGGGGGGGGGGGTAATACCGGTATAAATTTTTAAGTGATATACAAATGTCATATTGTGATATGATACCTAAAGCAATGCCATGCATTCACATTCATTAGTGCGTGCAACAACCAGGCACGTCTGAGAGCGAGAGCAGCATGTGACCCTCCGATGATGATTCAGCACCTAAAAAAGCAGCTGGTGATGTGTGACCCAAATGTAAACAAATACTTCACTAGCATTGCCGGAGCACTCGCTAGTTGCACTCCATATGACAGGACAAGCAAACTGTGGGTGGACATTACTGATGCAGTCACATGGTGGAAAAGCAGGACTTTATGCAGCTGATTAAAAAAGTTTTTTTATGTGACAATACTGTACAGGCTTCTGAAGAGTTACAGAGTTACGTAAAATACTTTGGTTATTAGGGCAGCACAGTGGCGTGGTGGTTAGCACTGCTGCCTCACAGTTAGAATACCATCTGGAAGGCCTGGGTTTGATTCCACCTTGGCCCAGGCCCCTCCCTCTCTCTGTGTGTGGAGTTTGCATGTTCTCCCTGTGTCTGCGTGGGTTTTCTCCAGGTACTCCGGTTTCCTCCCACAGTCCAAAGACATGCACTTACTGGGGTTAGGTTAACTGGAAATTCTAAATTGCCCATAGGTGTGAATGTGAGTGTGGATGTTGTCTGTCTCTCTGTGTTGGCCCTGAGACAGGCTGGCGACCTGTACAGGGTAAGCGGAAGTGAATGGATGGATGGACTTTGGTTATTATTATTGTTAAAGCATTTATTTTTGTACTTTTACTTAAAATTTCCACTACCTGGGATACTTTTGTGCTTACATTTGTATTATGCTGTGTCACTGATTATGTTTCTGCGTCACTATGATTGCACTATAATGCTGCTGCTGGTGGGAACTCAATTCAGTAGCTTCCCACTTCAAATTAAGAAGCGTGTCATCAATGGCAGTAGCTCATTGGAAAAGGATAGAAAATGCCCTTCTTACTTCCACTTATAAATGCTGCTGCCTGCAAGCTGCAAGAACCAATAAAACATTGTTCTGTTTCAGAAAGATTGTTATCCCAGATTTGTGAAATAATTTTGAGGCCCTAGAATGTAGCAAGCAGGAGCCATAAACATATTAGTCTATGTATAGGTTTGAAACGCACAAAAGTGCAGATGCACTTGCAAAGCCATTTTAATCAGGAACGACCCCAGAAGCAGCAGCTCCAGTGCTGGTTTGCAGCCATACCTTTAATTTAATCATGCAAATGTACTGAAATATATCGGAATGAAACATTTTTACCCAAATATATGCAGCAGATGGTGGTAATGCATCATACTTTACAAAGCTGTACAATTTCTGGTAAAGCTTTAACCTAAATTCCACAATTCTCACTGACTTATAACTCTTTCACATCATTTGGTGTGAACAGAGATTTCAGTCTCATCAACTGATGTTTTAGGTTCAAAAAAAGACATAATTGGCTTCTGGGAACATATTTACAGTAAAAATTATGTTGCACCTCGGGGCTGCACACTAATAATTATTCTGACAGTTTATTTCTCTGACAGCCATGATTAATAATTTGATCTCTATAATTTCAGAAAGTACAGAATTTGCTCATTTTGATTTTTTTTTTTTTTTTCTGGAGTTCAAGGTGCCATCTTCACATTGCTGACTTTTCTTGAAATAACAGTTTAAACATTAGTAGGCCTTATTGAGAAATCATTTAATTAATTCAGCTCCGCAGTAATGCCTGTCGAGGCATGGACTCTCTTGGCCAATTAGCAAATCATTTGATGATTTTAAATGTAATGAAAGGAGCTGCAGTGACTTTTGTTACCACTCAAACACCATCTGCTAAGAGGTATATACCTTATACTTCCAAAGTATTAACAATTCAGTGCATTGTGTTTTCTTTTTTGCAGGTTTCTTACACTTAAAGAATTAGTTTAGATATCTTCCAGTAGGGCTATGTAAGCTGCATTTTCACCACCACAACCTTTACCTTCTTCGTTGGAGGTTTAAGTGGTGAGTCAGGAAGAGGCTTTGCAAGGCACACTTGTAGTGGATTTTGGTGAACTTCAAACCAGCTAGCATCTTCCGCCAGACCCTCTCCTGCACTCTGAGACTGCATTGGGGGGTTTAGTATATTTCTGCTAGCAACCTCCACAGTTGTAGCCAAGAATTTCCTACCTCTTTGTTTACCCATTCAAATTAGCATTCTTTCAGTTTGTATTGGAATTAATTATGTACAACCTGATGCAGGTACTTTCTATAACACTGAAAAACACACGTCCGTTTAGGTAGGCGCCATCTTGCCCCCCTTGATCCGTATTCAAACAATGCATGCATCACCAAGTCCTGGCTCAACATGTGACCACTGGGGTTCTCAGTCTTATACTGTAGTGTCTTTACCTTACAATATACAGTGCCTTGATCTACTGTTGACCTGAACTAAATTCACCTGGATTCAGTTCAACCACAGGTTGTGCTTTGTGTACTCTGCTCATTTAATAGCATTTCATCCTCACCAGTTTGCTCATTTAGAGGTTGCAAGATGCCCTTCCTCTGCTTGCTTTGTTTAGATCCCGCAGCTTGAGTTTTAGGCTGGTTTAAAACCAAGCATACCGTACCCTATAAACAGTAAAGTCCATATTACAGTCATCATTATAACAACTTTATCTAATTCATAGTAAATATAGCTACAATGACCACTGGACTGAAGGCTTGGAGGCACAGCAGTTTCTCTTTAATGTAATCCCTACTGTGTTTGATTGTGACAAAATATATAAGCTGTAGGTCAAGAACAGGGTGTGAATAATACTATAAAAAGTGCATGCATGCAAACATTTGTCACACAGCAGTTGCAGTGGGATGTCCGAGGTATAATGCACTTTGCCAGCCTGCTGCTGATCAATGCGCAAACTGAAAATACCCCAACTGGCAGTCACTGAACTGGACCATTACTATTAAACCTATTTTTCAAGCATCACAGATCAAACAGATAAGATGATTAGTATTACATTATCTTTTTCAAGGATTTTAAATTATGGCGACAGTTCCCGACAGTCACTTCGTGCCTAAAATTTATATGTTAATGAAAGGTTTGCTTAGCAACAGCATGCCTCCATTAGTTTTATACAGGGATTTTTCTCAATTGTGGGTCATGAAACATTACCAGTTCGTGAAAGATTAAGTCAACTTCCAATTCAAGTTAAAAAAAAACATGAAGAAAAGAAAAAAGGTAAAATTGAAGAATCAAGAGCACAACAGCACCAATAATGTGGTTTTCTCTTTTGAGAGGCACCTGAATAATTCATATCCACACAAAAATATTTCTTTCTTTTTTTCTTGACTGTTCTTTGTTCCATTTTCTCTGCTGCTCATCCATCTTCCTTTTGTTCTTAATTTCCCTAAACCCCCCACCTGCACATTCGCTTCACATCTGTCTGCGCAAGCCCAGGTACGAGGTGGCTCACTTGGACGCAACTGTGATTAGTCAGACGTGAGCACATGATTATGATGCAGCAGGAAGCACACAATTATACAGCCCACCATTTCGGTATTAGCACTTGTCACACTTAAATCTGAAATTTGGCATTCTTAGTATAACTGAATGAATATTTAATCAATCTACTGGCAGTGAGCGAAATGAGGAAATGAAGGGGTTTTAGCCCTTGCTGTAAGCTTGTTGCAGAAAATGGACAGAGAGAAGACAAAGAATGCACGTGTAATTAGAGGGAGGGATTGCCAAAACGGCTTTGTGAAGGAGGATGCAGCAGCGGCGGCCTGAGGCATTAACACAGACATTGTCATTGGCAGGGTTCATATTGATCTGCAAGCAGGTCCGGTGTAACTGAACCAGCAGTGGAATCCAGTGACATGCTTTTTCTCTGTCAGAAGGTGTGACTATAGACTATTTGTCTCGGGTCGGCTAAACACCGAGCTGTAGGGTTACGGGTCTGAGCAGTCACTCTCGCTCCCTCTATTAAGACGTTTTTCAAACTAATGGTATATCCAACAAAAACCTAGTCAATCTTTTTGTCATATATGTGATTACATTCATTTGCTACGATAAATATTATGAATGTGTTTGAGCGTGTTGACTGAGAGGTCACAAATTACTCAGTTAAATACACTGAGAATACATTTGAAGATGAATCCCTATAATAAAATACAAATAAAGAGTACAAATAACTCCCTTCATCTACTTCATTTTAAATATATTTCCTGCTATGCTCTAAATAATGACTTTGATTATTTACACTTCCAGCTAAAACCTCAAAACCTCTTATCCTTCATCTTTTATCTCTTCTTTAAGCTGCATTATCTTGAGTATCTATTAAATTAATATATATTTAGAAAATCTAATTGAGATTTAAAAGCATAAACGAGACAAGCGCAGTAAATTAAGTCAATTCTGACAGTTTTTTTTTGTTTTTTTTTTTGCGCTAATGATGCAATCTGACTGTTAGATTATAAATACATGTCTCAAAAATGTAAGAAATTTCATTCACTTAGTGGAAGTCGGCTCTATAAGCCACCAACTTTTTTTAATCCCAGCTTTCGGCTTTGTTGCTGCTGTTAGCCAGCAGCGGGTGTGGAAAAACTTCCCAACCTCAGCAGCTTAGCTGTTTCTCCTTCCAGCTGTTTTTTTTTTCCTCCCACACTCCCTGGACCAATCTTGTTTTTATTATTTCTTATTTATTTATTTTTTTAAACAAGATTGATCATTTAAGAATAAACAACTGCTGGTTGTGCGAGTATATGTGATATGGTCCAAAAAGTGTTTATTAAAGTATTCTGCACATAAGCCTTTAAAGCAGAGACTGCACAAAAGTCAAGCGATGTTTGTTATTAATACGCACAAGAGCTTCAAATCAAAGATGTAAATAAACGCCTTAAGGTTACTGCTTTTCTTTTTGCTCACAAAAAAGAACTCACAGTTATGCCCTCCATGTTTTAAAGAGATGTAAAAATACAAAAAATTTTAAAGAAGAAGGAAATATCAAATTGACCTGCACATGTGGCAATCAACTGAAGTGGAGGTGCTGAATCTGTCCTTTTTTTCAAGGTTGCAGTCTCATGGTCAAGTTTTACTTTTATGAGGAAGAAAACGCTACCTGTGAAAAACATTTTTGCAATTCTGGGCTTAATCAAACCTCGGTTACAAATTAGCGTGCCTACATTTTACTTAAATGCATAGCCAAAAAGCTGTGTGTAAAGGTCTGTTTTAGGATGTTAATGATTTAGACTTTGAGTCCAAGCATATCAGAATTTAGAACCCAACCAATTTATAGGCGGTACAATATTATTGGCCAATATTACCTTTTTGCTGTTTTTTGATCTAATGGTATGTGCATTTATGGTGGCCAATAAATGAAAAATTAAAAAAGCAAAAACAAAGAAGAGACAGGCGGAAGACCCTTCATTCATGTTATAAGTGCATAGTTTGTCCACCACAGGGCACCACATGCGTTTGGAGTGCCACAAACACAATAACCAGCTTACCAAGCAGAGCATAAACAAGTAATTAAAAAACTGTTACACCTAACAAATGTTAGCAAAATCAGTTTATGTTTCATGTGTCTGAAAAAAAATCGACTGATATCGGAGTCGATTTTTAAATCGCCAAATATCGGTATTAGTTGCGGTCTTAAAAATCCTATATCGGTCAGGCTCTATCAGACTTAGCATAGTTCAATATGTTTGGGTATTTTTAAAAATTATGTTAAGTTTGTTTGTTTAGTTTTTTATGCAACTACAGCTGCACCACCTGCAGCCCTTGTCAACACCAGTAGCTTCACTGAGACCAAGTTGGACATAAGGCCTCATCTGTCATTAAAATTAAAAAAAATGGCTCAGAGTCATTTTATTTTTTAAAGTGATTCATTATGCTATAAATACTAACTTAGGTTATTTAGGTTAAAAATGCTAGCAGATTGAGCAGACTCAACACATCAGAGTACAATACCCTGTATATAATACAATAATACAATTCCCGGTATGGTAGGTCAAACTGGATACATAGTCATACTAAATAAAGATATTTTCAAGGTGTATAGTAAAGCACAAATCCATCTCAAATTTTGACAAATGCAATCCAGTTTCACTCCACTGCTGGCCACAGATCCCTAAGGGCATGTAACAGATTCCACTCATAGAATATGACTCTTTGCCTAATGCAGACAGTATCAGGACTATTAAAAATAAAGCCTGCTCAATTTATACCATGGTGGCATTAATGCTAATTAGTATATTAGCTTCAGTCTGTCACTGGGAATAAGAGGCAACATTGATCTCTCGTCATCATGCTCGTAATAGATTTTTTTTTCCTCCCTCTGCATATATTATTGTGCCGCTCTCCTATGCCTTCCTCAGAGAGTTGCTTTCACATTTTAATCTCTCAACTTCAGGAAAAAGCAAATGTGCTTTTTTTGCACAGTTGATGCTAATCACAACAGTTGCTGTGCTGCTTCTTTGCATGTATTTTTAGTTGGTTGCAAATTTGTATGCAGTGCAACCTTTGAGTTAATGGTGGGATTTCTGTTTAGTTCTTCCGCACTGAGATTCATCTAGAAAAGTTGCTGCTGCTAAATAAACAGGATAAGATCAATTTGAAATTTAAATCCCTGAAAAAAGACAAGGCGATGTCATTATATGTTCTGTCTCAGTAATACCTTATACTGTACAATGATGTAGCACCTGGGCACCTCTACAAAATTGTAATAATCTGAAAGTGTGATAGAGCTATACGCCCAAATAATTAAATGACCTGAAAAGTCTATGAGCTATGGATTACAATAGACAATGTCCATGTTCATTTCCATTCTGCTTTGAACATCAGCTCCTGTGGTTTGACTGCAACAGTATAGCATATAGAATACATTCACGTGGGTTTGCTTGTTTGTTTATTTGTGTAAGTGCAACTAATTAAGCCACCAATTAATTTCCAGACATCCTTTAATAACAGCATCCTGCAGCTCTAAATTATGATTGGATGTAAAATTTAGCAAAACAAAAACGAGTGTCACTAATTGAGCTATAATTTTTTTTTAAGGCTGATCTCTTTGTGTGGAAACATTCCTGCCCCCTGTTATCTCTTAAACACACACTCCATGGATTCTCTATGAATAATCACTTTATGAACATCACCATCAGCGTAGCTATCCACTTAGCCCAGTCCTTGATTGAGTCTATTTGACAGACTGTAGAGGACAGTGAGAGTTTTGGCCTTACCCAAGGGACACACTTGGCCCTTCCAGTAAAAAGAGGCCACTAATGGAAGCAGAGGCCCTCATCTCCACTCCACATTTTTATGCAGGCAATCCAGGCATTTATGGTAATCATAAAGTGGGGCCAAATGGATAGCAGGGTCAGCTCTAAGCACAGAAAAATACTGAGTGGCGCAGTCTTGTTGACAGCTGCAAGTGCTGCCACCTCCCTGCAAGTTCAGCTACAGCACATCTCTTTGCATACTCGGTGCAAGAAAACATCTTGCAAAGCCCTCAAAATGGGACCCCCTCCACCCCTCCTGTCTCTTGCTAACACAGTCTTTCTTGCTCTCTCTTTCAATGTTTATGAACCTCTGGGGACAAATTATGAAAAATTCATTGGCTCAGTGGGGAAGGTAGCAGGCTTAATGTTGAATGTTGGATCTCCCCTCCCCCTTCCGTCACCAACAACGCCCGTTTGTCATGTTTTTGAGAAAATGCATTACTTAAGACAGAGCAGAGGTGGAGCACGAGGGTAAGGAAAGTGTCATTAGTGAGCCATTACTTCATGTAATTAATATGCAAGTGTAAATGTGAACACTAGTGTTTCTCAGCTGAGATGCACCGTGATTGTGGCACAGCCTGGAGCTGCATGCTAATTTATTTTCTCATCTTCCTTGGCTTGAAACTTGTAATTGCTGTTAGCGCACGCTGGCCTGCCAAAAAACACAAGAAGCTACAAACATTTGTCCTCAGTGTGCCTCAGTGGGTTAAAGACGTAAACAGGAATAACCTCCCCTCCAAAAAGAAAAAGAAAAAAAAAAAAAGAAAAAAGAATGAAGCCATATTTTTTGCACACTTGCAAGTGTTGTTTGCTAGGCACCGCCAAGAGTGTTTAAAATTGCCTCTGCTGTGTGCTGATGCTTGGAATGCACATGACACATTGATATCTCCCAATGTGGCTGATAAAAAAGCAGGAGGAAATGCTTGCAGCATGTGGGAGAAAAATGTGCAATCCTTAAAGTGTCATTTAAGAACATTATTTTCAATTACAAGAAGTAAAAAAAATAAATAAATTCACAGTACGTCGCCATTAAATAGACTGCGGTGATGACTTTAGCGTGAAGGAAGCATCAAGAGAAATTATGTCATGATAGAATAATCTGATGTAATTCAATAGAAAAGGTGAGGGGGAGGAAGGAAAGCAGCTAAAGTCTAGACATCCCTGTGGGAAGTCTGTGTGATCAGTGGAGGGAAAAGTTCCTTTGGAGCTTATATTCTTTATGGCTTCCTATTCTTTCAGTCAGACAGAACAAACATCCAAAAGTGTTGACAATTTATGAGTAAAATAGTTTGGAAAGCTGATGCATTTTTGTTCAGTACATTAACAAGCTTGCATCGATACCTGTCCGCACTCATATAATATATGAAGTAGAAAAGACTTTAAAGGAATTCAATAGACAGGGCACCAACGGCAGTTGTCACCAATTCAGCAAATTGAGTTGTGGCATTAAATAATGAGAGAAAAAAAAAGGAGGTTTTGTGGAGTGTTATTATGTCACAGTAGAGTTTGACCTTTGACCTTTTTGAATTGGTTACTCATTTGATCATTCTCTCCTATTAAAATATAATTAGCTCTTTTTTGAGTCCAACTGAACATTTGTGCTACATTTGACAAAGAGAATTTGACAAACCCAAGGTCATTCTGGTTTTTGTCCGCCTTAATCTAATCAGTTCTTCCATTTTTCCATATAAACACTTGTGCCAAATTTTAAGAAATTGCCTCAAGACAGTACTGAAATATTGCATTCACAGGAAATGAAGGGATATACAGCACTGTGCAAAAGTCTTGAGCCACCCCTCATTACCTCGCTCACCGATAGGTGGAGGGAGGTTATGTTTTCAGTTGCGTTGGTCGGTTTGTCTGTTAGCAAGTTTACTCGGAAAATTGAACGGATTTCAATGAAAATTCCTGGAGTTGTTGGTGGTGGTACAAGGAACAGCTGATAAATTTTGGTAGCATAATATTGGCACATAGAAAATTTGGGGTGGGTGAGGTGTGCACTCTACTGACTTCCCTTCTAATTTTTTTATATTTTGCTTCCAAGGAACCTTGGAAGCAAAATATAGGTCTTCAACAATAGCGCTCCAGACTTTCTAGAGGTCTTTCAAAGTTTTTCTTTGGACATTGGTTGCTTTTTCACAGATTTTTAGTCCAGTACTTGTACCTGACCATTTTCAGGAAGTTCTTTTTGTTTGTTAAGCCACTCATCTCTGACATATGAATCATTCAAGCATAAAAAAGGCACCTAACTCAGGGGATGAACCAGTGTCACGTCTATACAAAGCAGACAACTTAGCAACAAATCAATTGTATCTTTACGGAATTTGTCACCTGCAGCCTGTCACAAAAAAATTGAATTTGTTAGCATTTTTTAGTCCAATCTACAAAAACTGACAACAATTACACCTTTTGACAGACAAAAATATAATATTTGTGCACCAGCAAGGTGATTCCCAATGAGAATATACTTAAAACCTTGGCATATCTTGGCATGCTGTGCAGCGTGTCCTTAAAAAAACTGAGGAAACTGGACGAGTGGAAGTGGCAGGGCCATCTACTGAACAGTATCTGTAAGTCATGTCCTTAAGGAAATGGAAAAAATCCAGCAGATATGACACAGGATCTGAGAGTTGATGTGGACTTTCAGTTGACCCATCTCCTCACTGAAGCCTCATCAGAAATAGTCTCAGTGGAAAGGTGTCTGTCAAGAAGCCATTCTTAAGGGAGGGAAACAGGGAGAAAAGGATGAGCCAAATTACACAAGAACTGGACTTAATATCAGTGGCAACAGGTCTCATGGGATGATGAATCCAAATTTGAAATTACTGGTTTAAATCGTTGTCAGTATGTACAGAGGAGGTCAGGAGACAAGTACACCAGTGAGTGTCTACAGTCATCTGTAAAACACAATGGAGGCTCTGTCATGGTTTGGGGCTGCATTTCTCCCAATGGTGTTCAGGATCTTGTCAAAATTGATGGAATTATTCATGCAGAAAAGTACCATCAGATTAAGATCCACCATGCAATATCATCTGCAAAGTGTCTGATTGGAAATGGCTTCAATTTTCAGCAATGACAACGATCCCAAACACACTGTCAATGCAGTAAAAGCATACATGGATAGAATAACACACAATGGAACACTATCAGTCATGAATTGGCCTCCCCAGAGCCCGGACCTCAACATTATTGAAGCAGTGTGGGATCATCTTGACAGAGAGCAGAACAAAAGGCAGCCAGCATCCAAAGAAAAGCTTTGAATGTCCTTCAAGGAGCCTGGAGAACTATTTCTGAAGACTACTTAAAGAAATTACAAGAATGTTGCCTGAGAGAGTTCAGACTGTGTTGAAGAATAAAGGGGGTCATACCAAATATTGACTTTCAAGTTTGTCTGAATTGTACAAATTCTTTATAGGCCTTATATACTGTTTTCCTATGTTTGTTTGCACCTTTTAGTAAATCTCTGCACCTATTTTCCAGTTTCCTAACAAAATAGGAAAAAGAAATGAGGGGTGATTCAAGACTTTTCACAGTACTGTATATACTTAAGTATTAATTGTTGTAGCCTGTTCGAGGTTGCAAAAAGTAAAAGAAGGTGAGAGGCAGGAATACAGAACGCATAGTAAGCAAAATGAAACAACTTCTAAACCAATCCCCACCAGTACCTACTACTTCACTAAATTAGCTTCAGAGCTCTTGTAGATTAACAGGATTATGAGAGCAAGGCTTCATTCACAACAGACTGACAAGGCCAAAAGTGGTGCAGTTTGCTACAGCAGACTCTTATCGGCTAAATTTTATCTTAGTCCACTGGAATTACATTCAGAGACCAATTCAAATATACTGTTAGACAATGTAATCCATATCCATGGCCTCACAAATCCCTCAGAGCATTAATTCATGCAATACAGTCTACAAGATTAATAGTAGGCCATGGCAAGATGTGATAAAGCTAGCAGAATACATTGTCCCACTGGCCAACAGTACAGAGGCTAATTTGTATGGTTTTTCAATAGCCTGACACAGTGGTCATTGTTAAGACTGCTTAAATTCACAGATGCTGGTGTTATAATTAGCTTGAAGGGCAAGTTTAACCCAAGTTAGTCCTACAGGCACTTGACAAAAAAAAGAAATGTGATGTAAACCAAAATATTAGACAAAAAATATAAGGAAGCATGGATATAGTTATGAAAAAAAAAATAACATCTTTACATAACATTTTTATTCAGTTCAAGACTTTAGAGAATGTGTTCATTTCAATTAGATTTTTACCATTTTCCTCAGGACATCCATTTTGTGAAACCTCAGCAGTAGATGTCAAAACGCATCAGTGCAAATGAAGTAAATGTACATTTAGACACTCTAGATCAATACAACTCATTCTATACAGTAAGAATATAAAAACACAGCCACTAGGCGGCTAGCTAAGCTTAGCACAATGCACTGCTAAGCCTCACTACTCACCATGAGGTTTCAATTGCTTGCCTAAACTCACTGTATTATGCCAAAAAAACTTGCTAAAAAATCCCCAGTAAAACAAAATCTGCACTTTTGTCATATCTATAAGTTAGGCTATAGCATGCAAGAGCCAGGCTAGCTGGTGCTAGTCTTCAATTTAAGCTACCTAACTGGATGCTAGCTATAGCTTTATCTTGCCTAAGCAACGTTATAAAAGCAACATTTAAACAATGTTGATCTTATAATGTTGTCTTGGCAAAAAAAACAATAATGTACATATAGCACATATATTGTTCTATATGTACATTATTATACATTTATTATATTGGGCAGCACGGTGGCGTGGTTAGCACTACTGCCTCACAGTTACACCTTGGCCTGGGCCTCTCTATGTGGAGTTTGCATGTTCTCCCCATGTCCGCGTGGGTTTCCTCCGGGTACTCCGGTTTCCTCCCACAGTCCAAAGACATGCATTTACTGGGGTTAGGTTAATTGGTGATTCTAAATTGCCCATAGGTGTGAATGTGAGTGTGGATGGTTGTCTGTCTCTCTGTGTTAGCCCTGCGACAGACTGGTGACCTGTACAGGGTGTACCCTGCCTCTTGCCCTATGTCAGCTGGGATAGGCTCCAGCCTCGCGACCCTGAACAGGATAAATTTAAGAGGATGGATGGATGGATGGATGGATGGAGAACATATATTTCTTTAAATATGAAAATGTATATAATAACCTCTGTTTTCTATTTGATTCATAAGAAAGTGCTGCCACTTTGTCCACATTTAAAAAGGGTTGCAAAACATTTTAAATAGGTTTAGTTTCATATTATTTTATAAGTAAGGGGACAATATTAAAGAGTTCAGTGGTAATATAAATGTGTCAATGTGTCGATTTCTTTGCTTCCATGCAAAAACTATAGTCTCATAGTTTTTGCATGGGTTTGTACAACTGGTTATGTCCACCAGCAAAACTGCCAGATTTAATACACCCCCACATCACACCGACTGAAAACAGCGTAGCTCAACTCACTCTTGTTCCGTGTGTGCATCACAGAACAAGAGCAGGTTGAAAGCAATTCAGAGTTTCTGGTTTAGGTGGGTAGCTTGATACTGTAAAACTGATAAGTGCCATGCCTCCAAAAGGAAATGAGTCTGTTTGTGTGCAACTGTGTATTTTAACATATGTTCCTGTGGGTCACGTGGCGTTCTCTGGTGTTTAACCCCCTGCCCTTTCTCTACTTAATGGACTCCCGTGAGGCCTAACCTCTCTCTCACAAACACACACGAATACACATCCGCTCTCCCGGACTCTGGAGGTTTCATAATCCTCTCTGCTTGCTCGCACACTTTGCCATATCTGATGATTTTCTGCAGTAATGAAGTTAAGATGGGAGGAAGCACTGCTGTTACCTTTTATCATTGATTTTTATGATACATGGTGGATAGTGTATTTGAGTAGAAAACGGGGCTGTGAATTGGTCTTGCACATGCACGGCCATGCCAACAACATCGCCGAAGTGAAGTCTGATGGGTGATGTTTTGCTTTCTCGATGTCTGACAAGGACAGGCAAGATGTCACGCTGCTGTTAAGCAGGCAGTGAAAAATAATTGGACCTACAGTAAAGGCATAGAGGAAAAACTACAATATGCACTGGTATGTAGTATGCGGCATTTTCTGGGGCTCTGTTGGGGGTCACTGTATGTTTTGCATAAATACAAAATGAGGGCAGGTTCTAGTGCTTCATATATATATTCATGATGTATTCCCAATCTGCAGCTCAGCACTAAGATACACTGAAAAGTCCCCTCAAGGAAAAAAAAAAGAAAAAGATGAACTGTTTGTCAGGTAGTTCAAAGGCAAAAACAATCCCACATTCAGACCACGCTACGTGGTAGTGGAAAATACGCATTCAAGTTGGAGGAGAAAAGAAAGAAAAAAGATCTGCTGTAAAGCCATAAAATACAATTCATCTTGTCGCGGTCCCTGCGAGGAGCGTGTAATCGCAATGACACACTGGTGTAATCCATTTAAAACACTTTGGCTCAGGCCTAGGCTGCTTTGACTTCCTCTGCAGGCTTGTGCCATCATCTTCATTTCAGATACATTTCCCTGACTGCCTGCTATTAGCAAAAATGTGTAAGCTGCCTTGTCGTCCACCTGCTCAGGCTGCCAGGCAAGCATCTTGTCCTGGATGCATTACATGACCGGCAAGAGCATGAAAAAAAAACAAAAACCAAAAGATAATAACCGGCTTGTCTGAGGCAGAGGTGAAGTGCAAGCCTATTCGCTTGTCCGCAGACATGTAATCTGTCTCGAGAGGTGCTCTCTCCTCTGGCGCCTCTGTGCTTTGACTTTCGGAGGCAGGGTAGACCCACCCAACCTGACTAGGCAATGAGCTTAGAGTAATGGTGTCACCAGAGCGCTGAATCTCATTGAGAGTTGCTTGAGCAAACATTATCTCACACTGAACCACTGCAACAGTGTCTGGAGGGGAGGCTCTGGTGAGTTATTACACAGTGAGTTTTAATCTTACAGGAGGAAATACACGGTTGCCATTTAATGTGAGAAGACCAGAGGGCAACCTGGGTGCATTCTGCGTGTGCTTCTCCATGCAGGATTGAAAGTAATTGAACTAATTAGGCACTCAAAGGGGCCAAATTAAACATGTGGTTGGCATTAAACCGTGGATGATTTATATTCACCTATAAACTTTGCCCAGGACTGCAGCTCACCACTAGAGTGTTTATGCATCGTTGGTTTAATTATGACTATTTGTTAATGGGCATTCTGAGAGGTCTGGAGTACTGGTTTAAAATATTCAGGGTCGTAAGGAATGAAAAGAACGATAAACAGCGGTTTAACAAGAGCAATGAACAAACTTTAATGAACAGTTCACATTTGTATGGAAGCTTGTTTACACCACAAAAAAAAAAAAAATTAAAAATTGCCATCTATAACTCAAAATTTCAGGTTAGGTATCTCAAAGTTTCGAGTTAATAATTCGAAATTTCAACTTACTAACTCAAAATTTCATTTTATCCCTGCTAATCAGGAAGCTCCATTACCTGGAAGCAGGAGGCTGAAGGCATCAGCTGTCCCAACAGATCAACATGGAAACGTTGATTTCATACCTTTTATGCAGCTCTTATTCACTAGAAGGCATTCAAAGGTCAAAACCCTGACGACAATTTGTTCACGTTTGCTATACACCGCTAGATAACTGATACTGTAGCTACCTGGTTTTGAGTGCGCGTGCGTTTGCGTCATTTGCTTCCAGGTAACAAGGAAATTAGCTCCTTCACGGAGCTCCATGATTTGCAGAGCTAACTTAAAATTTTGACTTAATAACAGGTAATTTTGAGATACATAACTCAAGATAAATTTCAAGAAAATACATCAAAATTTCAAGTTATAGACAGCAAAACAAATTGTTTTTCAGTGGTAGAAACAGGCTTCCATACCTCTGAAACTTCTTTGGGGGGAGAAAACTTTCAAATTCCTTTTCCTTTACAGCCAACTATTCCAAACCAAAACATTTCACATTTAAAATATTATATAGAACTCAAAGATGTACAAACATTACTTACGAAAAAAAATAACAATACACATATTTGATCAGCCTTAGTTGTGACCTTGCACAAAAAGTGCTAGCAAAACAATTTAATGCACAAAACTGAAGCAAACTCCAACTGTATGAACAAAACCAGCTTAAATGAGAGAAGCCGAGAGTTGAGCATTGTGCAGCCACCGGATTATCTTTGCCCCTATTAGAGCACAGACAGCTAGGCAGTGGTGACCCCCAGATAGCTGTTTTCTTTTAAAACACTTACATTGTTTTTGGAACCGTTCAGCCAACTTAGAACATATGAGCGGCTTATGTGCGTGTTGGGTCAGCAGGTTATAATGTGCCAGAGCTTCTCAAATAATTGCACTTATCTTGCGAGCAATAATGTCAACTCTTTTTCTCTCTCTCTCTCTCTCAGAGCATATTGCATTCCCCAAGTCAACAGTTCAATCTCACCTTCCCCGCCCACTTCTCTCCGAGCAGCAGATGCCATAATTTTTCTTTGCCCCCACTTCTCTTTCTCCTCACCCACCTTCATCCTACCCACTAGATGGATCAGCTCTCTCTCAATCCATGCTTCCTCTGCACCTCCTCAGACGGGGAGATTGATTTGTCTACAGGACGCCTCTGACCTTTGATATGATCCGATAAGGGACGCATGGCCCTAACTGAATTAGACAATCAAAGGGGAGGCACATTAGAAGTGAGAGAAGGGTGTTTCCCTTTTGCTCGCAACATACCTCCGCTTTTTTTCTATGATGGTTAAATCCACTGTCCATCTCCTGCCAGCCCCAATCAGACACCCAGGGGAAAATAAAAGATGTGTTTTCAAATTGCACTCTGCCTAAAGGCTCTTTGGGCCAAATTTAATTTTCACCTTGCATCGATTTTCCCTTACTCCCAACTCAATGGATCCTAATGTTATCTATGGTGTATTTCTGTACTTTGCAGGAATAAAAGGGAGACCTTGTTCTGGACTGCTGCATGTCAGAACACAACGCATGCAATATGTCTTCCTTGTAGCATCTAGGGACTGAAATGATTGAGAAGCTGCCCTTTTCTTTGTGTCAGTTTTGGCATCGCTTTGTGTCTTTGGGATATTTCCCAAATCAACTTTCAGCTGCATGTATTGACTTGACTTGACTTAATCCTCCAGTTTATCTTTAAAACTGATGCGTAGTACTGTAGCTTTTACCATGAAACATATTTGCTTATGCATCATCCACATTTTTCAGTCCAGATGTAGCCGATTTAAAATAGCGGACTTCTGTTGTGATGCCTTCTGTTGTGAAATCTAGACAGCACACATGCAGTGTGCTAGATGCTTTTGCTAAAAATACACCTGACGCCAAGGGATTGTGGGCTTTGTCTTATCAGTAGCTGGTTGCAATTTTGCTGCAATGAGCCTAAGCCTGAGTTGGATTGGCACCTCTGGGCATCCAGGTTAAAAATCAAGAAGCTTTGCCACCTCTAATCACTAATAGGTAGGTCTGTCTGATTGTGATACAGTGTTTTGTTTTCACTTTATTCCAGGCTTGATTTCTGTAGGAATAACTACAGAAACAGCTATTTATAAAGATACTTAAACTGGGTTAAGCACATCTAGCTCTATTTATAATGCTTTAATAATTAATGAAAGATCATTTAATTCCTCAGCAAGCTGCAGTCAAGTTATGATGGGAATCGCATCGTTAGAAATGCCATGTGGAAGCAAAAAAAATACTGATGGAAAAACATAAATTATACTATCCAAAAAGGACAACGCTTCAGCGTCTGCTTTGACATTTTTAGAACCGCTCGGGTGTCAGGGCTGAGTGAACCTTCGTGGCAGCTTACCTAAAAAAAGAAATAAATAAATAAAAAATACATTTTTGAAAAAAAATGACAAGCCAGACAGAAGAAAGGATAGGTTTCAACATATCCCAGCCTTCTTTCACTGGAACATATGAAGAGGAAAACAAAGGGGGGGGGGGGGGGGGGGGGGGGGGGGGGGGGGGGGGGGGGGGGGGGGTGGGGGGGGGGGGGGGTGATAAGGGAAGGCAGTGGCTTCAAAGTGGGCTACAGTGTTGCAAAGCCAACAAATGGCCTGAAAGCACGCTCAACTTGCACGGATACACATGAGACCTGGTATCACAAGCCACAACACATAACCAGTCTTGGGTATGAACAGAGGGACGGTGTTTGTGTGAAGGGAGGATGAAGCAGTGGGGGTAGCATGAGGAGATGCAACACCCCCCCCCCACCACCCCTCTGGCAAGTCGGTATCCTCGGTACCATTTGTTTGTCGTCTTAAACTGGCAGAGAGCTCAGGAAGCCAGGGTCTTACATAAACCCTACCCAGTATGGCTCTTTGCTGGGGAACTGATCCCTCCCAAAACCCTCATTGTTATTCTCGCATGATGCCGAGGGATCTGCCGAGCACCCACAGCCAAACCTACAGCAGGGCTGAGTGGGAGGTTGGGGTGCTGTGTTTACATGTGTGCTCTGTCAAGGGGACTGAGCTAACTGTACACACAGGATTATAGATGGAGAACAACTTTTAAAGCTTCTGCTATCGAAATGTCAGTTACTTTGCGAACACGTGATTATCATTTTCCCTCAACTGCAAATCGCTACAGAGGGGCCAAAAAAAAAAAAAAGGTACAGAATTCTTGTTCATTAATCCTTCCAGGTCTGTTACATTGCTGACTTTGTGCGATCATAATCATTTAAAAGACTCCATGAGACAGGTCTTCTTTGTCAAATTGAATTTCCACTCTGCAGAGTAACTCCGCTATCGCCAAGTGCCAGATCTTCATCAAGGGAAAGTGGGAGAAAAAGATTTCAAAACGTACAATATAATAGGCTCTAGCACACTTTCGGGGATGTCCACATCCTCTGTGTGTAGAGATTACACTCTGTAGTCATACAGCTGCTGACTCTGTCGGGGATTTGATTTAAATGTCCAAGGTAGAGCTTGATCAAAAAGTGTCCTTTTTTCAGCCTGATCAAAGACAATGAGGCTGCTGGATCCTGTGAAATCCATGCTGTGCACTCTCAACCTCTGTATTTACAGAGCAGAGCGCAGCTTCATTCAATAAAATATGCATAAAGCATCAGTTGCGTTGTGTGATTGCCTCATCTCCAGCAGTTATACGAGAATTTTCTCTAAGATTTTTTTGGGAAATTCACATACAGAATTTAAATATCTATTTAGTCAAATTTGGGAAGCTGAATTTACAGGATCTCTATATTTGCTGTGGCTCTGCATACTCTTACAAGCTGTTCTTTAGCTGGCTGTAAAATACTATTAATAAATTAGATGCTGTGGATACAAGCCTCACTGATCCTACCACAATGGTTGGACTATATTTTTTTTATCTTAGGGGCCCTGAGACAGTTTTTTCCCCCTCTATAAAACCCAAATAAAGATTTTTCTAAAACCAAACCCTGTTTGAATGCAAGTTTTAAGGTTTAAAAACTTTAACTTGTTTCCTCTTTTCAGCAATACAATCATGTGCTGCCCATCATGATGCGGAGCAGAAATATTGTTCACAGTGACCTCCAAGTGACTACCGGAATGGGTTCAAGGTATGAATATAAAAATCTAATAGTGTGGATCTGAGTCTGCTGGGACAACTGAGATTTCTTCTATTTGCAGCTAAGGCTTCATCAAAGTATCCTTTATAAGGTGCATTTTTGTCAGCCTTTCTTTTTTTCTCATTACTGACCTGAAAGGACAGTAAGAGGAAAAAAAGTTTGCATCGGTGTTAAGAAAGAGATTGGAAAGTGCCTGGAATCATAAGCAAGTCTGGGATGTACACAGAGAAAATGAATCTTATCTTTAGGTCAGAGGCGGATGATCTGACAAAGAATCCCACAAACTGCCACTCGAGTTCACTTTCCCCTTCTGCTGCTTTCCTTTTTGTTTTTTTTCCAAATGCTTTGATTCGCTCTACCCTTTCCCATGGTGGAAGTCCCTTGGATAGCAACCGAGTAGGTCTAATTGATTTCTCTTGTTCGTGTCGGGTAAAGGCAGCAGCATTGAACTGTGCAGAGTACCCTGGCTCCAGCTTGCCTGCATTATTCCTTTCTGTTTTCTTCTTTGCCTCCATATCCCAGTGGACTATAAGGCCAGTATTCAACGTACCAGTGCCCTCCAAAATCTCACAAGGAGCCAGATGGCAGAGGAATGCCGAAGCACTTGCATGTATGGAGATAAATTAACACCATGGTGCTGTACATGAAGCTTACATAAAGGTCAGTCTGTCAGATTACATTGGTGTTTATTCTTTTGAAACCACACAAAGTCATTATCGCAGCTAGAAGCTATCGCACCAAAATAACTACCAGTAAGGTATGTATGTGGGGGGTGGGGGTGGGGGGCAATGATATCTTGAACGTAATGATATCATGAACGCCCATTCAGCTCCAACTCCAGTGCAACAGCTCTGCACAAAAATACTGCAGTAGCCTTGCAGAAGTATTCAGATTTAATTTCTGTATCATATAGAATATTTTTGCAACAATTAAACAAAAACAAGCCTGCAGTTAGAACTGTTATTGCAATTTATTGTATGATATTGTACAGATATTCATGAATCCCGACGTTCCCCCTAGTTCAGGCAGGGATTGTGGCGCAGGGCAGCACATCTATAACATCATCCTCTTGTCTTTGTCTTTGGTCGGTATCCATCAGTTTTGTGAGTTCCTGTTATGCCATGGGAGCATGAAAGAAATGTTTTTCTGTTAATTTTTTTTTTGTCTGTTTGTTTTTCCAATTTTGACTGTATAATGCAGACCCAGATTTTCTTTATCTAACAACAATGCAGCCGATAGTCGAGCAGAGAAGGGAAACATCCACCACAATGTCGCCGGTTGAGATGAATGATGATAGATTTCTAATCATGCATGATTGAGCCTGGGTTAGAAGCACTGCTAGAGAAACTGAACAGTGGTTTGTTGCTGGTTCAAGATCAAGACAGCCAAGGTCAAATTAAAGCGTAGCAGTAATGCAATGAACAATATCTCACAGACAGCATAATTGCCATGCTGTGCTTGTATAAAGAATACTCAGCACTACTTCCACATCGTGGACCAACACTGAATAATTCATTGATTTGCCATGATATTTAAATATTAAAGAATTGCATTTGTATAGGTCAAAAATACTACAGGTGCCCTGTAGTACTGTGCTGAACTAGCTGAATGTATATATTACCAATGATGGAAGGAATTAAAGACAACCTTCCTGACTGTTTACAAGGAAGAAATATGCTACAGATCAAATGATGGTATAGAACTTACATTATATTTGAATCAGGCATGTACACTGCAGTAATACAGTTGCTGAAGTGAGGTTTCATCTTAGATCATGTACACTATAATGCCAAAAGTATTCACTCATCCATCCAAATCACTCAATTCAGGTGTTCCAATCACTTCCATGGCCACAGGTGTATGAAACCAAGCACCTAGGCATGCCGACTGCTGCTACAAACATTTGTGAAAGAATGGGTCGCTCTCAGGAGCTCAGTGACTTCTAGTATGGTACTATGATAGGGTTTCCTCACGACTAAAGATTCCACAGTCAACTGTTAGTAGTATTATAACAGCGTGGAAGTGATTGGGAATGACGGCAACTCAGCCATGAAGTGGTAGGCCACTTGAAATGATGGAGCAGGGTCAGCGGACGCTGAGGGCCTAAAACAGAGGTTGGCAACTTTCTGCAGAGTCAGTCACTACAGACCTCCAAACTTCATGTGGCCTTCAGATTAACTCAAGAACAGTGCATAGAGAGCTTCATGGAATAGGTTTCCATGGCTGAGCATCTGCATCCAAGCCTTACATCACTAAGTATAATGCAAAGCAGTGGTGTAAAGCACACCGCCACTGGACTCTAGAGCAGTGGAGACGTGTTCTCTGGAATGATGAATCACACTTCTCCATCTGGCAGTCCGATGGACGAGTCTGGGTTTTGTGGTTGCCAGGAGAACGGTACCTGTCTGACTGCAATGTGCCAAGTGTAAAGTTTGGTGGAGCGGGGATTATGGTGTGCGGTTGTTTTTCAGGAGTTGGGATTGACCCCTTAGTTCCAGTGAAAGGAACTCCTAATGCTTCAGCATACCATGACAAACAGTGGGAACAGTTTGGGGATGGATCCTTCCTTCCTGTTCCAGCATTACTGCACACCAGTGCACAAAGCAAGTTTGGTGTGGAAGAACTTGACTGGCCTCCACAGAGTCCTGACCTCAACCTGACAGAACACCTTTGGGATGAATTAGAGTGGAGACTGTGAACCAGGCCTTCTCGTCCAACATCAGGGTCTGACCTCACAAATGTGCTTCTGGAAGAATGGACAAAAATCCCATAAACACTCCTAAATCTTGTAGAAAGCCTTCCCAGAAGAGTTGAAGCTGTTATAGCTGCAAAGGGTGGGCCAACATCATATTTAACTCTGTAGATTAAGAATGGCATATCACTCAAGTTAATATGCATGTGAAGGCAGATGAGTTAATACTTTTGGCAATATAGTGCAGTATCAAGAGAATATAGTAGCTCTCTCATTCTAGTAATTAATGCTAGAATAAGATAGCAAAAGAAAACATTAAGTTTGATTAATGATCGGTGTGCCTTTTCTCAATTTAATTCCATCAGATGTTTGTCTGCCACAGCCTTGCTTGCTTCTTATACTATAATTAGCAGCTTGTGGTGGCTAATGCTAGCTGTTAGCATACATTAGCTATTCTTTTCAGACGTTAGTGAGTCAATGATTTTGACTGTTTTGCTTGTACTACTGCATGTGTTGTGGTATAGTTTGGCATTTACAGTCTCTCTGTGTGTAATTTCAACTAAATAAAAAAAGAAAGAAAACAACAGTAAATTTACTCTGTTCCAAACCCAGAAAACAAATTTTACTGCTTAATTAATCATTTTTGTTACAACACAAACTGTTGTAAACTTAACCTAAAAATGATTTGTAACAAAAAACAAATTCACATCTGAACAGCATGTTGTTTCTGTTGCAAATTGTATATTAGGTTAATAATTAACGTGAATTGCTTTTTCTCTGTTTATCACTCTCAGTGGTTTGCTACAAACTTGCTTGTTTTGTTGCAGTACAATAACTAGGTTATAGGGTCTAATGCTAGCTAACAAGCATACGTGTATTTCAGCTGACAACACTGTGTCCATGCCACAATTTTGTTCATTTTTTCCTGACACATGTTTACACACTTTCAGGTAAAGGTGCAAAGTTGGGAAAAGATTTTGCTCCATGGCCGTGGATCAGAGAAAAAAAAAAAAAAACATGTTGTATAACCAAGAACAGGTCTCGCACAGTTCAAGGACATCTTTTGAAACTTTACAGTATCTTCACAATAATATGTAATTTTGCCAAGAATACAGACCTGTAAATTTGCTTGCAGACTCCAGACTCAATCTTTTTTTTTTTGTTGACCTGTTACAATGAAAACTTGTATTCATTAATCAAGGCTTACTCGGCTCTAACCTGGGGAAGGCACATATTGATTGCCCTCAGATAAGACTTGACATGTTGATATCTAGCTACCAGGTGGCAAAAAGTACATTTCATCTGTGCCACTTATGTGAAGTCAGTCTATCCTGATAATCTGAAGTGTTTTGGGGTTTTTTTGTTTGTTTGTTTAAGATCACTTAATATTAGCCTCAATATCAGCGCTGGGCTTTTCAATTAAAATGTGACAAGAGTGAAAAAAAAAAAAGAATAATAAACCTCTCTTAATTGGATAACACGAGCAATCTGCAATGGCTCACCTTCCTACTGTAACACATACATCAGACTTAATAGCACTGACATCTTCTGCACAAGGCAAAAGTTGTTGTTTAACAACTTAATGAGTGTCTGATTTATGACTGGAGCCCAGAGTCTGATAAATAAACAGCACAGGTGAGAGGGTTTCATCTCACGGAGCATTTTCTAATCAACAGCTAAGAGGAGACGCGATATTTAAGGTTGTATTTGTGTGCATTGGGCCTGTGGATAAATGTGTGTGAGTGTGCAGGGTTGCTGAAGTGAATTCACTCATCACTCACATCCTACAGTGCGTGTGCATGAAATAACTGATTGGCTGCGTGTGCGTCTGTCCGATTCAAAATCTCCAATATGTCACGTACGTATTGAAATATCATCAAGGAAGCGCAAAAGGTCAATACACGCATTGTCGCGGGATAAATATCATCCTGTTCCTATTAGCAATCATGTGACAAATCGCATCTAAAGGTGTGTGACGTGCAAATTTGCGTACATCCATTTGGATGGATGGATTTGTATTGTGTATTTTGTGCCATGTAGCCAAGGGAGTTGTTAAATGTAGCGGCATCAGAACATCCAGTTTCAGAGAGGCTGTGTCCATGAAGGGACAGTGACACCCTTATGAGTGAGAAGCTCACTCTGCGAGAGATGTGGAACTTTGGCAGCTAATGCATCAGCTAGCACAAAATGAAGCCTGCCTCATCCAAGAGCATAAAGATGCAGATAAATAAATAAAACATTGCCACCATGAGAGGAGAGGCAATGTGACAGCGGGGTATTTTTTTTTTTTTTATCTTGCTTTAATGTTGGCAGGCACAGACATTTTATTTTGGGATGAATCAAAATTTCCTGAAAACGCCTGCGCCAGGTGTATCTAATTATCTGACAGTGCATCCTCATTATAAAACGGCCCCTGGGAGCCGGGTGTTCGGCTTGCCGAGCCTTGGACCAAAATCAAGGGGTTCCTAACAGCAAAAACACAAAGATAATATAGACCCTACTTTTCCATAGATGTACTGTTCTCACTTTTCTTTTTTTGCTGTGAACTAGGCAGTGTTTGCATTTTTTGATACAGTGTACACCTGTTTTTTACAAAACATATTCATATTCTTATATACAAATATGAATAAAATAGTCAGTAGTTTTGACTGTTTACAGTATATCAGTCTGATAAATGTGTCAATACAGTTGGAGGGTCTGAGAAATGAAAAGAAGCCAGTTATAAATGTATTAGCAGCTGTCATTACAGGCCCGTGCTGTCTCAGCCGTGCCCTCATTATGTCACCTGGATGAAGTTTATAAACCATAATTACAGCTTACACTTGACTCTCTCCAGGGACGTGCAGCAGGCACAAGAAAAGTGGGTGTGTTGTGAACACGGTCGAATAGAGCAAACTACGTTAAGGCATAATTAATGAGAAAAAAAAAAAAAAAAAGGATTTGTAGAAATGTAGCTCTGTGGTTGGCAATGCTGGCCACTCATCTCGGGGGTCACTGTGGAGGAGCTTGTGCAACCGTGAGCAAGCAGACCTGTCTTTCCTGCTTACGATTTCCGGCCACAGCTCAAATCCCATCCAGCAGTGATTGATGTGGGCTTGGCGAGTAGGTCTGGGAGTATCACTCAAAGGGAAGATGGAGGAAAACTGCAGAATGTTTCCAGTTTATGAAATGGGAGCGCGGCTGAGTAGATGATAGCAGGGGGGCATTCTTACCTAGGACTAATCTGCGGAAAGCTTTGCAGTAAATTCACGGCCTGACAGCAATAATTCAAATCCACTTTGTGCTCAAAACTGTGTTTACTCACAGAGATACCTGAGCTGAATGACCACTGACATTCAGCATCTCGTAGCGTTTGCGGTATTTGTTGGCACAATGATCATTTAAAGAGAGGGTGTGCGCACTTCAGTTGGTTTTAATCTTGCTAAATAAGACCTGGCAATATTATAATGAATTATTATGTTCATATCTGTACTGCTGTTTGAGGAGTTTTTTTTTTTAATAATACATGATTATGTTCTTATTTTAACAAGTTTGTGAAAGAAAGACATGAAGATTTAGGCAGACTTACAGATCATAAGCAATTAAAATCATGATAATCAACTCTCAAAAGTTGAGCACAGGTCAAGAAAACAGCTTAATATTTAGACAAACTTATCTGCTTGAATAAAAACTCACCAAACGGTGTTGCTGAGCCACATTAGTGTCTTTTTGTGCATTAAATTTCAGTGCCCTGGTGTCACCGTTTGCCTGTGCTTACCCATTTAGTTCTTTTTGAAATGCAACAGTAGCCCATCTCTTGCACTGCCTCATGACTGGCAGACCGTAATGCTATTACCTCTCCTTGATGGTCATGCTCACTTAGCCCCCTGTCACTCTACACTAGCCAGGGAAGACACATCTCTCTGACTAGCTGTCCTTGCCCTCATTTGCGAATGCTTCTCTTTGCTACAAAATACTGAGGCACACAAACTTTTCAGTTCATTATCTTGCCTTTTAGAGGCTTTCCACTTTTTTTTCTGGGGCTGCAAAGTATGACTGCAAATCACGGGTAATTGGCTATATATGAATCACTTGTCAGTAGTAGTCTGACAAAAACTATTTAACGGGGGGGGGGGGATAAATTATGGAACGTCCAAAGCAGGCAGTGATGGAGGGAGAGAAACACGGGCATGTGCTGACACACTACTGCGCATGAGCCACTGTCAGTCACCAGTCAAATCTGGCATCAAAGCCTGTCAGATAACAGCAGCAAAATGGGTAAACTGGGTGAGTCACAGCCCACCCACCGACTACACCACCTGAGTCAGGATCTCTTGGGCACGCACCAACGCACGCGCGCACGCATACATTCACAGATATACTAACCGAGTCGTCTCAATCTGCAGAACCAAACATTAAACCAAACTTTCTCAACACGTCCCAAAACTATGGCACAGAATACCCCCACGATTTCCAGGTTGTTGACGCGTGCTTGTGCATCCTCCGGAGAGGGCAGAGCGTCGTTCGGGGCAAAGATGTCTCACTCTCTCTCTCTCTCTTTCTCTTTGTCTTTTTTGTGTGAGTATAGTAGGTGTTATAAATGGTGACGATAAAAATTCTGTAAATATTTCGCCACCATCTGGAGTGTAGCAGCGAGCAGCAGACCGGTGCACGTTGTGCGCCACATTCTCCACAACGCCGCTCCAAAGATGTGCAAAAAAAAAAAAAGAAAATATATGCATCCTGGACACCTACTCGCATCGCGGCACGACACAGAACTTGGAGTAGACACAAAATCGACACTTTATACCAAGCATGGAAAACATGACGAGCTGCTCTCAGCTGCAATTCACAGAAAACGAAGATGAGAGGGGGGGAAAAAAAGTACTACTTACTCTATACCCAGGCAGTAGAACGCAAAGCCCTCGCAACTGTAAATAAAATGGAAAAATGGGAAAAAATGAGGGATGCGCTCGTTTGTTTGTGTTGTTATTTTTCATTCAAGATATCAACTTAGTGTTGGATAGCTGCGTGTCTTCTCAATCGTGAAGCTTTTTGATAGCGAAATCTCCACTTACCGGGGCTGTCCGAATAAATTCCTTTAGGAAATTCCAGAGGAGTCCCTTTCTTTCTTCTCTCAAAGTCAGAAAACAGCAATGCTTTTCTTATTCCAAAAACAGGCCCCTGGTTGAACTGAAAGAGAGAAGAGACCAAAAAAAAAAAAAAAAAAGCCACAACAAATTCCATTAGAACCGGGAGTGCCCCCACCACCACCACTACCACCCAAAAAGTGTTGACCTAACATCTGTGAAGGGGAGCAAACAAAAAAAAAGGCAACTCGTAATAAATTGGCGGAATGGACAGATGGTACCTGCTCTCTTTATCACTGCCGACAAAGACAATGAGCGCGGCAATAAGACGGGCAGAAAACTGAGAGAGCTGAGCTTTTCTTAGGAAACGCAGCCCCGGCGTGCTGTCGGATTCCACGGGCGCGCGCGCACGCACGCACACACACACACACACACACACACACACACACACAGCTTCCGACGACGGCGGGAGAGAGAGGGAGGAGGGAGGGAGGGAAGAGGAGACCTGAGACCTGGGATGCTGCGCTTAAAGCTGCACTACACAGTCTATCCGCTTGATGGCCAGCTAGAAGAGCTGCTGAAACTGGGATGTTTCCCACCACTGTGAGAAGCTGAAGCCCATGTACACCCTTATTATCTTATTTTTTGTTTTTTAATCTTAATTTTAATGTTAAACTGTCATCTAAGATATCATCACAGCTGTTACCATTCTAATTATCTTTGTGTGTTGGGCACTGATGGCTCAAAATCATTCAGTTATACCCCTAAAGCACGGGTGCCAACCTCAGGAGCCACATTTAACCCAATTTGACCTCAAGTGGGCCAGACCCACTTACAAAACAGGTGATGTAATCTCTAAATTATGATCACAGGTTTTTCATAAAGTCTGCTGTCATTAAATAATAATTTCAAGATCACAGTAGGGGGAAAGCCCTAAACTTTCAAATTTGGAGGGGTTTTTTTGTCACGAAAGAACAATTTTATGTTGTTAGGGTTCAAATAACTTGTCTAGTTCTAGAAACACTTTTAATTTTCCATCATTTCCATTATATCTGCATAATAGGCTAATGCTAATTCATTATTACTAATGAATTTATTTGAGAATTGCATTTATTTGAAGATTGTAGTTTGCTAATTAAGAACAAACCTGAGGTAATAGTTGAATGAGATGAGCTCATTACCATTTTCTGGTACTAATTTCCTTGGCTGCAGTTCAGAGGGAAAATATTGTCCTTTTATATGCTAATATTGCAGCTTTTGTTGACTTTACTGATTAGGATTTTACATTCAAAGAAAAATAATCATTTATGATGGATTGTTATAGGCTGAACTAACAATCAGTATATCAGAAAAAATGCACTCCACTTGCAATAGTTGGATTAGTATGCTGACCAAAGACTACATACATACATAATTACAGAGTCATTTAGTGAGAAGTGGATTATGCTGCAGAAGTGTTCATAAAAGTAGTTTTGGTACTTTTTTTTTTCCTCCGAAACTGGGTCAGCAATAGAATACAATGTAACGTACAGTAAGTAAATGCAAGCTTAACTACAGCTAACTCAAAGGCAGTGTAGTGTTTGCTATCAAAATACATGCGCTTGCTTCAGTATATCTTTACAATGATAAAAAAAAAAAATCACTTAATAAGGTTGGTGTCAGCCATTTATGCAATTCACATTGTGTACATGAAATGCTGCAAAGGTAAAATGAACAAATAGAAATTAGGAGATATCCAATGTGGAAAATAAACATTTTTTAATAGTATTTAGTAAGACCGAATTATACCACTGTGGCCTGTCACATCAGTCTAGTACTGTATATAGTACAGCAGGGAATACACTGACTGCAATTTTTTACAGAATTCTTAAAAACTGCAATGAGCAAATGAGCTATAATGAAATGAGATATAAGGTAAATAAAAGATGAGTTCATGTTTTTGTCAGTATTGGAGCAGTTTCAGTGGGAAAGTAGCGGACATTTTTTTTTTTAAGCACTGGTCTTTTTCCATTTTTTCTTTTGTGTTCATCACAATAAAACCTAATGATAGGTGAGAGGGGAGAAGGAAACAAAACAACACAAAAAAAGCGCACAATCTGTGAAAGCGAATAGCAGAAAATGCTTCGTATTCTAGGAGAGTTCCTTTCTAGTAAAGATGACAATTATTTGCTCATTACTATGGAAGCTGACATCGTTCCTCTATCTTTCCCACTTATTCTGTAACCTACCAATTCACAAGCTTTGGCTCTCGAGCCGCTCATAAGACCTCACTGAAGGTGCAAGTTTTTGAAACTAATTACTCTGCAGGGTGCTCCTGCTGAGAAAATACTTTAAGATGGAATCAAGTGATCTCTGCAAGTGAATTTGTTAAAGCTGACACTTTAGATAGTTGTAATTCAGGCTTGCAAAGGAGAGCTTACTTTTTGGCTGGGAATGAAAATGCTTACTTTAAAATATACTTCAAAAGAACATAGATTCAAAGATAATAGGTGTAGCCCTGAGTTTAAGTTAGGGCTCTACACAGTAATCCATATTTATACGAGGTAAGACTAATGGTATGGTTAACCACATTATCTGTGCAACATGCAAACACTAAGGATTTTGCAGGTGTTGTGGAAACATTGCATTCAAATTTAAAAGTAATCGTTGAGATACTTGTCTACAAACAAAAACCAAGCCATGAGGCCTGCTCATCTTAAGTGTAGAGGCACAAATCTGTGGAAGGCTGCAAAAATATGCCACACTGAAGGTTTCCAAGACCACAGTACTTTCATATTTCTTAAATAGAAGAAGTTGGACTGTTCGTAGAGCTGGTGGCCCGGACTAGCAGCAATTGTTGGAGAAATGCCTTCGCAATGATGGGACCTAGAATTTGGTCATTCTGTCTGAGCTCTAGAAATCCTGTGTGGAGATGGGAGAAGCTTCCAGACGTACAACCGTTACTGCAGCCTTTACCGATCTGGCTTTTATGGCAAAGTTGCCAGACAAAATCCTCTCCTCGGTGATGGACAGATGAAAGCCTGTTTGCTAAAATAAAAAAATTAAAAAATTAAAAAGCCCCTAAAGGATTTTCGGACAGCAAGAAAGAAATTCTCTGGTCTGATGAAACCAAGATTTCCTTTGGGAGTGCACTGGCCTCAGTTCACCTACCCAATAAGTTTCGTTTTATTTTGTAGCTGCAGGCAGATGAAGGTGGATAGACTCAGGAAAGAAGCTGAAGAGATTCCACGCAGTGGAGGTGACAAATGACCTGTGCTGACTTTGAGATGCCAATTTGGCGACAAGAACTCTGCTAAGGTGCGCAGGGTCAGCGGCAACCTTGCCAGTTCTTTTATTCTTCAACTGATGGTAGTTTACCACCACCTGCACTGTTGTTTTCAGCTCCACCATCAGGACTTTACATCTGGTAACCAATAATTTAGTGTTGCAGTTACTGTAGTCCAAGTTGTTTTGAATTACATGCTGAAATCCTGACTCTTGAGCCTAACATGGACTCTGTGGGCATCTTAGAAGGCAACCTGTCTGAAGCAATGTAAATGTTTGACGTTTTTCTTGTTCTTTTTTGTGCATAAATTGACTTAAAAGCACACACTATGTTCACAGATTCTTATCCGCTGACCATCGAGATTTTCCTTTTGAGGGAACTGTTAAAGGTTAGCATTAGGTCTAGAACTCAGCTTGAGTCCATTTTCAGGCTGTTGGCTTCCTGCAGGTTGTGATGAAGAAAACTGCATTCTATCTTTAAAATAACTTTCAAATTAAAACCTTATGTCTTTGTCTTGCGTCATCTGTCTCACACACACCGCTCTGCAGTGGAATCGTTCCTTTCCCTACTTTATTTTTCTACATTACGTATGTGTTTCTTATGTGTGTGTATGTGTGTGTAAAAGCTATTAAATATAAAAATGAAGAAGCACAAAAAGCATAACAAAGTTAAGCAGTTTAATTGACATGGACCAGACACCTTATTAGGTCTGCCATGCTAGTAGTGGGTTGGACCCTTATGTCTGTCAGAACTGCCTTAATTCTTTGTGGCTCAGATTCAACCAGGTGCTGAAAACCTTCCTCGGAGGTAGCATCACACATTTGCTGCAGATTCGTCTGCAGCCCGCGATACCAATCTCCTGTTTCACTACATCCCAGAGGTGCTCTACTGGATTGAGATCTAATGACTGTGGAGGCCATTTGAGTACAGTGAGCTCATTGTCATGTTTAAGAACCCAGTTTGAGATGATGTGAACTTTGTTAAATGGTGCTTTATCCTGCTGGAAGCAGCCATCAGAAGATGAGTGGTCATACATGTACGGTGATGGACATGGTCAGTAACAATACTGAGGTAGGCTGTGCCATTTAAATGATGCTCAGTTGGTACTAAAGTGCCCAAAGTGTACCAAGAAAATATCCTCCACACCATTACACCAGCAGCAGCAGCCCAAACTGTTGATACAAGGCAGGATGGATCCGTGCTTTCATGTTGTTAGCACCAAATTTTGACCCTACCATCTGAATGTCACAGCAGAAATTCATGCTCATCAGACTAGGCAATGTTTTTCCAGTCTGTCATCCAATTTTGGTGAGCCTGTGTGAATTGTAGCCTCACTTTCATGTTCTTACCTGACAGGAGTGCCACCTGGTGTGGTCTTCTGCTGCTGTAGCCCGTCTGCTTCAAGGTTTGAGGTCTTGTGCATTTAGAGATGCTCTTCTTCATACCTTGGTTGCAACAAATGGTTGTTTGAGTTACTGCTGCCTTCCTATCAACTCAAAGCAGTCTGGCCATTCTCCTCTGACCTCTGGCATCAACAATGTCGCATTCAAAGTCACTTAAATCACCTTTCCTCTCCATTCTGATGTTTAATTTCAGCTTCAGCAGTTTGTGAGTTGTCACCATGTGATCGGCTAATTAACGAGCAATTGAACTGGTGTACCTAATGAAGCGGCAGGTGAGTGCATATTTAGAAAAACCACTGAGTATAAGATAATGTTCGGGTTTTCAAAACAGACTTTTTGAGAGTGAGCCATGTAGCACTTCCTACCGCGTCCGTTACCACCCACTGGCTTAAAGTGGTTAATATAACCTTTGTTTCCATTGTTCAAGGTTGTGCTCTCCATGCGGGAGAGCTACATTACAAAAGTGCACTCGACCTTTTGTGGATGTGTCACAACTCTTTTCATTTCCTGCGCTTGGCAAAAGCTGTAGTGTCACCTGTTGATTGAATATTGTGCGATTTTTAATCATTATGGTACAAACACCATACCATATTAATCTGCCTTCCACAGAGGGGCAAGCATTTGTATTTGTATGTATTTTACATGTACTGCATAGAGTATACATATACAGAATTTAATGTTCTACCTATATACAACATTTTTTGAACATTGGTGCACCTTTTTATACCCACTACTAATTTAATTTTTGGGTTAAAGCTCTCATAATATCAGTGCAGTAGACAAAGGTAGAGGATTCCTTTATACCACATATTATATATTTAAGCCTTTTTTTTCAAACAGTATTAGATTGGGCAAAAATACATAGCTGAAATTTTGCCCAAGTATGCAATATAAATACAAGTTGAGTGGGTGAAGCTCTGCTCAATGCTTTGTATCTGATATTCACTTTGGTTCACAGAAGTAAGGTGATATTTATGAGTCATTGCATTATTCTGGGAGACAGGAATGATTTGGAATGTTCTCTTGCTCATACCGGCTTCAAGAGGCGCAGTTCCATGACTCCACGGCTCTTTAATACCTCTTGTGATCACTGCTGGATTATAGGACAAAGCAGATTTGCATATTTTTTTCTTGTACCATGAAATAATGTGGCCATTTTCAGCATGCCACATTCCAGTTTGCAGTCTGCTTAGATTTACTCTAAACACTGTTGAATGTCTGATGTAAAATACAAGCATGTGAGCTGAATGGGCGAATGTACAGTAGCGAAGATGTAGATGAGGGGAGGAAAAAAAAAAAAGGACAGATGGAGAAGTATACAACCCCTGTGATGCTATCATTAGCTCTCTTTAGATTAGAGAGCTAACCTCGCGCTCGCCTTGCCTGAAGAAAGAATGATGAGAGAAACTGAGATCAGCTGGCAATGTGCCATGCTAAAGCAACAGCACAAATGCCTCTATGATGTTGTCTGTTTTTTGTTTTGTTTGTTTGTTTTTTTTACAAATATGTTCATTTCAACCAAAAATTTCACGCTGACAGCCGGGTTTGCGGTGCAAGCGCCAATGTGAACTCGCCCGTCACAAACAATTGTCCTCAGAGATCACATCTCATGAGGCTCGGGCTGAAAGAGACGGAGAACAGTGACAAAATCATTCAAAAGCCCACGTCTCTGCGCTTCAGCGTCCACTTCACAGTGGCCTAACCAGGACTTTTTGAGCCTCCAAGGCAACCATAATTATTTAGCGCTCAGATGGGCGATCTGCAACTTTAAATCACGCGTTGCTGCTTCGACACTGAAGCTGCATGCACAGGTAATCATCGCTTGACTGGGGAATTTTTTTTTAATATTTCTTTTACGATCTTGTCATGACACCTATTGCAAGTGCAGGAAAATCTGCTAAAACTGCAGCTTGGCTTTGTTTGGTTAAATGACTGAAATGAAATATTAGGGCTGGGAGTAATCCATTACATACACTGCCATCCATTCATTTTCAAGCCTCAGAGGCCTTTGGCATAATAAAAGTCCTACGCGAAAGGATCCTAAATGAATGACTTGGGACTGTGATTGATTCTAATTGGACTGGTCTTTTAGAGCTTTTCATCTTAAGAAATAATAATAGTTCCCAGACAAACTTTTTTTTTACTCCAGGACACTACATCTCTTGATAGTAGCATTGACAAGACACTGTCAGTTAAACAGCAAATGAAACAAAGTTTTTGCTGGAGGACTTCATACACCTGCACCAATTAGATATCTGCTGTCTGGCTCGCTGTCACATAGTGGGGGTCGTCCCCACTGCAGAATCCCCTCTGTCTCTTTGACTCATTAAGTGCGACTTGATACATTTCTTGGAGAAAGAGTTCCCCCCTTATATGAACTCACAGCTGAGAAAGGACTGACAAAGGAAAAGTGTTTTCCAGCCCAGTTATTTTTCATCCATTTGCACATCCAAAAGTCACAGTTGACCGGGCTTTGTTAACAGTGGCTTAATGAAATGGGATTACTCATATGCCTTGCCAGAAAATGTTTACATGCTGTTTAATCTGAGCCAAGATCCACTGTGCAAGGAATTCCCAAACATGATGACATAATCGTTCTGCACTGTATTGTTTAAATAGTGTGGTGATTTTTTTGTGGTTTTTCATTTATGTAATGTATGTAGTTTATGTATTCAAATAACTCACTTTGCCTTCTCAGTCTAACAAAAGGGTTTGGACTTGTTCACAATCTATCCATTGAAAATTTCACATATATGGCGATCAGGATTAAACTGTGTTGAGGATGAGCCTGCATTTCCTTTTCTTCAGTGGCAGAACACAAGAGAAGATGTCATAGTCATAGCACTGAATGACATCAATCTTTTGGCCTTGCCGTGTTTGCCACTCTGGGACTGGACCAGCAGTGCCACTTCTGTGTTGGCATGAGCTCTCCAGTGTTGGCTTATTGGAACAGCCAGACAGACTTGGTCCAGTTGGTCTGAAGCCCCCTAAGCCCAGACTTCAAAGGCCTACTTATTTGTCCCTTTCCTGACAAACTGCTGCAATTTACCCTTAGGCAGACAGGAACTGTGTATTGCTCAGCAAGGACTCAGCTCGTTCCTTATTCTCCATTGCAGTGGGTGTCAAGCTTCTCTACTATCTTAAAAGGGGAACCCACAACTCCACGAGAGACATCGCCATCCATTTGGATAACAACTTAGCTGTCCACTTCCATTCTGACCATACTGGGTGATGTGTGAGTAGCATCATTTCCATAGTAAAGGATATGCTGTAAAATCCTTCTTTTAAAAAAAAGGACCTGTGTGTGTGTGTGTGTGTGTGTGTGTGTGTGTGTGTGTGTGTGTGTGTGTGTGTGTGTGTGTGTGTGTGTGTGTGTGTGTGTGTGTGTGTGTGTGTGTGTGTGTACACACAGTTTTTTGTAGACAGAACATACACATCAGAACTTTAAAGCATTTCAGTAATCAAAAGAGAGTCACCCTGGTGCCTTTTACTACTTGCTTCTGACTCCTTGCATGCCACTGAAAGCCGGCTTCCCCAGGATGCCTTTCTTCTTGCCTTCTTCAGTCATTAAGGTTCAAGGGATGCCGGGGTTAACTTGATGACTCATAGGAATACCCTCATCAGGAATGAAGAAAGACTGTGGAAAGTGGCCGACCCCAATATGTGTGACACTCAGACGTGAGGTCTCAGCCATATCACTGACTGTATCACTGACTTTACACTCACCCACCCTCCCAATGCATGAATTTCCCAGCATGAGGCAGCTACATAGATATATTAGTCAGCATTATTAAAGCTGTAATTAACACAGTGTTCCTGGTATATTTGGTTGCCACTATTCTAGCTTTGTAATTATACGTTATGATCAAATTGTTATGGATCAGGGAATCATAAAAAGTAGCTAGAAGGTAAGGTAGAACTTTAATGAAGATGATGATAAATTTAATGAGAAGTGGTGTGGTGCTGTAATTGGATTGACATTAGCAATGTGTAAACAGCAACAAAAAAAAGCCTAATCACTTATTTAAATGACATCAGGAGAATAAGGCAAGCAAAAGGTTGTGACACAAGGTGACTTGGAAAAAAAAAAAAAAAAATCTGCAGTATTGTAAATGCAACATAATCGACACTCAAACAATGTTAGTCAAACGCAGAAAAACCCAAGCGATTGCATTTATAAGGTTTGATTGTATTACTTTGTAACTGCCTACTCCTGTTGTTACCTGGTCATTTATTCGATAACAGATAAAAAGCTTGCCATCTTCCTTTGTAGCATGAATCTATCTTTGTTGTGTCTGTACACTTGGAGGACCTGAAGTCAAAGATTCACACTGCTGTTTTATTTTGGTGTGACCTGTTGAAACACTGCTGTTGGGACAGTGTCAGTAATACAAGTAGCAAAGAAAACTGAGTAATAGAAAGGCATACTTTTTTTTTTTTTGAGGGAAAATGTATTTATTATACAGCCTTTTTTACTATAGATTGCAGTATTCAAATTACTGCAAATTGCATCATTAGTTTACAGTTAAAAGCATACTGTATCTTAACCCATTTTTTTTTTTGACATGGCTGCAATAGCTGCTGCTCTGCAGAGACACCACTTAGAGGAGACAAAATTTTCTCTGCACGTTTTTATATTTGCAATAGTAGAGGAAGATGTTAACAGAACATACTGGTATTGGTTGCAAGTCACAACCAACTAAAATAAGTCATGCAATGCCCACTTGCAACCCTTCATTTGCTGGCCTTCTGTTTTTAAAGCAATAAACTCCTTCTTTCACATAGCGAGTTAATTAGGTCGCCCTCCTTTTTGTGTTGCCACCACACAACAACAATAAAAAAAAAGAGAAGAAAGACATAAAATCTTTCTCTTCATGACATCATCATTCTCTCATTGGGCCATGACCCCAAGTAGCCCTTGACTGCAGGTGGGTGCTTTGTCATCTTTACTGTATCCATGCACCATGTGTTGGTGTGCGTGCATGCCGGTGAGTAGGGGATTTGAAACGTTGCACTTTGTTTCTTACAAGGCGCTGCGTATGTGAAGCCTGTTTACCATTTCTTGAGTCTATTATTTCAGTCCTTTAATCCTGTTACCCGTGTCTACAAATTCATCTGGTTTTAATTCAGCTCATAATCAAAGGTGGATAGACTGAAACACAGGCATCCATACTCGAGGAGGGGAGATAAAAGACTGTTTACTGTTCACTGGTCAAAAAAGAAGATAAAAAAAACGAGGAATGACATGAGCAACATGCCTTGAAATGCTGATGTCATGCTGAAGGATGGATTCTAAAGAGGCCAAAAAAAAGAAAAAGTACACCGAGGGTATAAATTACAAAAAAAATTCTGCTAAATAAGTGACTTTGACAGAAATTAAACAGCAAACAACTTTTAGTGTCAGATTATGCTGCATTAAGATTACTCTCCATCCATTATCTGGACACTAAATAAGGAAATATACAATGACTACCTACAGGTAAGAGCTTAAAAGTCTAAATCCCTTTTTCTCTGAATTCAGTTCTATGAATTCAAAATGAGCACCTGCAAAACTTAAGGAATCCTCCTTTGCGTGGAGAAAGCCTAATTATCAAACTGTCACTTGCCAGTCATTTATGGGTATGCAGATGAAGTGCATCTGCTGCATCAACCCAATGTACAGTGATTTTTTTTCCACACCTTTTTTTTTTTTTATCCCTTGTATTGATTTAAAAAAATGATGCCAATGTTGTTTTTCTTCACTCAAGTTAGAGCTTGAAGTATTTCCAAGTGAAGTGGAGAAAATTTGCATATTGAATATTTTCCAACCTTTTATCATCCTCCTATAAAACTGCCGGCTATCAGGCAGCTCACCTGTTGAGATCAGTTAAAAATATTATAGAGCCATTAGCTTTCTTACCTCTAGTCAATTTAGCAGCTGCAAATACTCAGATGGTATTTTAAACACAGTACCTTAAGGTAATTCAGACCCAAAAGAATATTTTAAGGGGAGATCTCAATTAATGACTAACAAAAAAAACACTTCAAATTAGCAATCATCAGAGAGACTGTTGTTGGAGTTGAAGGTGACACATTACACTGCTTTTATAACAAGTTAAAATAAGTCTCATGTGTTCCTACAATGTGTGTTTCAGGTTTCAACATAAGGTACTCAACAGATCATTGGCTCTACAGCCCCTGCGTACCACTGTTTTTTTAGCTATGCTCAAAATGGGTTGTTTGATTGCCTGTAGCTGTAAATCCACTGCTGCCCACACCCCTTTCAAAAAGAGATCTGTGAGTTACACAGAGGAGCAACACATACAGGTGATGTCAGGGCAGCAGATACTATATACTATATGAGGCATTTTGTCACTTCTAAAATTAGACGTGTATGACAGACGGATGCAGCCTATGGATATGCAAAGTGAAGTCATGTGTAGAAGTGTCCTAAACCTGCATTCTTTTCAATGGCAACCAGGCGTCAACTCCTCTTGATGGGAAAAGAAGTCAAATTCTACAGAAGCCTATGGGAACATGATCCCTAATTGTCACCTATTAATACACGTTACACATTTTATGGTCAAAAGTACTGGGCCACCTACACGTCAAACCTACAGGAGCTGCTTGGCCATGGAAACCCATGCCATGAAGCTCCCAGCGCACAGTTTTTTGCGCTGATGTTAACGGAAGAGGAGGTTTGGAATCTGCAGTTATTGAGTTAGCAGACTTTTTGGCACCGCAACACTGAACAAACAAAGAAAAAACATTTTAGAGCTCATCGTGGAATATCCAGGAGTGAAGAATTTCATAAACTGACTTCTTGTTACAGTGGCATCCTGTTACTGCAGCACGCTCAAAGTCATGGCTAGGTGTTTGATTTGATACACCTGTGTCAATGAGTCTGAAAACATCTGAATTCAAAGATTAAGAAGTGTAGCCCTTTAGGTTAAAAATCTGTAGTGATTTGTGGTCCTCAGTTTCCAGTTTTGCATCTTCAGTATGGCTTTATTGTCTTTTTTTTTGTAAGTAAATGATGGTCCAATTCGGACGTATGTATGAGCGCGCTGAACAGGAATGAAGAGAACTGATTTAAAAAATTTAAAAAAAGGCTGACAAAAAGCCAGCTGAGTTTGGCTTGTTCTTCAACACTGAATGAGACCCGTGCTCATTTCAAATTGGTCTTAAAGTTTCCACAAACTCCCGTTGTCCCTCAGCATCACAGTTTCGACACAGCGACGGCCAGCGGACATGCTATCAAAGCAAATGATAAGGGTAGATGCATGAGCCGCCGAGCGCGCTAACAGTTCAAATTTCCTGTTGTTGTGGGGGCATCTTTGCCATCTCAGAAATCAAAGTAATCCACTTCAGCCTATCCATTCAATCCTTAGGTTAGGAGCTAGGAGAAGCTAAACCCTCCTTTAGTGAGGAAATTACAATGTGGACTGTGACTGCTCATTAGGGCTATCCTTCTCAGGTTTTACTCAGCAGCAGGGGGCTAAGCTTATCAAGTATTCATGTCAAAACTGGCTGAAAACCCAAACAGCTCATTCAAAAACATATTTAATGATCTTTGAAAAAAGAAAAAAAAAATGACCGAGATGGTTTGTGCTTAGATTTTGTGTGTCTCTGGACACACTGGGAAAACCTCATTATGTGCGTTTTAAAGGCATATGGCCAGTGTTTTGAAAAATGCATCAGAATATCAGCACTGCTCAGTGAGCCCACAGATACATCAAAACCACTGCAATTCACAACTCATATCAACCAGTATGGGGTAACATTAGTCGGCTCTGGCAGAAATGAAATATTTGAGCTTTCTCTCTTGCAACATTGGACAGAATGCTCTGTGACATTTAACAGAGGCATAAATACATTCAGACAACTATGATAATAGCATGCTTTGGCACTTTAATGACAGAACAAACCAACTCCTTTAAAACGATGTTAGTGCCAGTGGGGAAGTTTTAGCAACACAAGTCATAATTATATCTTGATGGATGGTTATTAGGTGCTTTCTTTGCTCTTTAGTTATCCTTTCTTCTACCAAAAAGTCACAGCACTCTAGCAGATGTTTCAGTTTGCTTGCAATTGATTTTCACTGAGAACAAGAACTACTTCTACTCTGGCGCTGGCGCTGTAGACATTATGGATTCTCTAGACTAGAGCTCAAGTGTGTATGTGGCCCGCAAAGACCAGCAAAGGAGTGCTTTGGATGTGCTTGATAATGACACAAATGACCTCAGATGACTGTTCTCAAAAAGATCCTAGTGTTAAGGGTCTGTGACTGAATCTATAGATTCAGAACAGTTACACAATCTATTTAAAGCAAACGTATAAGTCCCACTTTGACAAAAAAATAAAAATATAAAGACATTCTTTGGTCCTAAGCTGTTTGAACCAGATCAGCTTTTCACTGCAGTTAACCATCAACAATATGTTGTTTTCACTTTAGTAAGGTCATATCATGTAAGTGCATTCCAAATTGCAACGCGTGGGTATGCGTTTGTATATATATATATATATGTAGATATATATATATGTAGATATATTATATATATATATCTATATATATATATGATGTGTATATATATAGTATTATATATATATTATATATATCTTCTATTCTATATCATTATTCTTAATGTATCTGTGTATTATATATGTATATGTATATATCATATCTATATGTATTGTTCTTCTCTTATCTATCTATATCTCTCTTATATATCTTTTCCTCTCTCTTTTTCTGCTCTCTCTCTCTCTTCTCTGTCTGTCTCTTCTTCTCTCTCTCTGTCTCTCTCTCTCTCTCTCTCTCTCCTCTCTGTCTCTCTCTCTGCTCTGTCTTGTCTTCTCTCTGCTCTGTCTCTCTCTCTCTCCTCTCTCTGTCTCTCTCTCTCTTCTGTCTCTCTCTGTCTCTCTCTCTCTCTCGTCTCTCTCTGTCTCTCTCTCTCTCTCTCTCTTCTCTCTCTCTCTCTCTCTCTCTGTCTCTCTATCTCTCTCTCCTCTCTCTCTGTCTCTCTCTCTCTCTCTCTCTCTCTCTCTGTCCTCTCTGTCTCTATCTCTCTCTCTCTGTCTCTCTCTCTGTCTCTCTCTGTCTCTCTCTCTCTCTCTTCTTCTCTCTCTCTCTCTCTCTCTCTCTCTCTCTCTCTCTGTCTCTCTCTCTCTCTGTCTCCTCTCTCTCTCTCTCTCTCTCTCTCTCTCTCTCTCTCTCTCTCTCTTCCTCTTCCCTTGTTTGCTTCGTCGCGGGTTTTTGCTGTCCCTTCGCGTGACTGTTTTTTGCTGTGGTTGTAATGGAATATGCAATTACTCTATGAGACAGCCTATTTATCCACCTTGACTTGCTGCTATAATATGAAAGTACATGGCTTTCACACAGATTATTATTCATGCACATTATCAGGCCAATCACATGGCATGTAAAGTGGAGTATGAGGTAGAGATGATTACATTTGGTGCGATGCATTTTTTAGATGGCACTTTAGGTGAAAAGGCCCAGTATCACAATAATGTACATCTCTTTTTTTCCCACATACAAATGCTCTATGTGCCCCCCCCCCTTCCTTTCCTGTCTTTCGCCCCCGAGCAAAACTCAAGTGACCTCCTTGCTATCGATATTGTAACATATCTTGTATGTGTTCAAAGCTCTAGGTTTGGCCAGCGCACCAATTAGCGTCACCCCTGGGCTTTCACTCCCTTAACCCCTGGAGCCACTGCCCGGCTGCTGTTTGATATAGGCATGCTTGTAAGCTCAGCAAACATTCTCTGCGCTTTCCCCTTTACCAAAGCAACGTATTTCTTGTATCACACTAAAATCTAAACCCTGAGTTCTATATAAAATCAAAGGATTGACAGAGTAGATTATAAAATATCACTTTATAGTTTTGAACTTTTGCTGCAGAACGCTCAGATCTCTCTGCTATCAGCTT